>NC_080725.1:22447500-22525000 GCF_019097595.1 Hemibagrus wyckioides
TGTGTAACAGCAGTGTTTCAGCTCTGTTGTGTAGTTGTTGTTGTTGTGTAACAGCAGTGTTTCAGCTCTGTTGTGTAGTTGTTGTTGTTGTGTAACAGCAGTGTTTCAGCTCTGTTGTGTAGTTGTTGTTGTTGTTGTGTAACAGCAGTGTTTCAGCTCTGTTGTGTAGTTGTTGTTGTTTGTGTAACAGCAGTGTTTCAGCTCTGTTGTAGTTAGTTGTTGTTTTGTGTAACAGCAGTGTTTCAGCTCTGTTGTGTAGTTGTTGTTGTTGTTGTTGTGTAACAGCAGTGTTTCAGCTCTGTTGTGTAGTTGTTGTTGTTGTTGTTGTGTAACAGCAGTGTTTCAGCTCTGTTGTGTAGTTGTTGTTGTTGTTGTTGTGTAACAGCAGTGTTTCAGCTCTGTTGTGTAGTTGTTGTTGTTGTTGTTGTGTAACAGCAGTGTTTCAGCTCTGTTGTGTAGTTGTTGTTGTTGTGTAACAGCAGTGTTTCAGCTCTTGTGTAGTTGTTGTTGTTGTTGTTGTGTAACAGCAGTGTTTCAGCTCTGGTGTGTAGTTGTTGTTGTTGTTGTTGTGTAACAGCAGTGTTTCAGCTCTGTTGTGTAGTAGTAGTTGTTGTTGTGTAACAGCAGTGTTTCAGCTCTGTTGTGTAGTTGTTGTTGTTGTTGTTGTTGTGTAACAGCAGTGTTTCAGCTCTGTTGTGTAGTTGTTGTTGTTGTTGTTGTGTAACAGCAGTGTTTCAGCTCTGGTGTGTTGTTGCTGTTGTTGTTGTTGTTGTGTAACAGCAGTGTTTCAGCTCTGTTGTGTAGTTGTTGTTGTTGTGTAACAGCAGTGTTTCAGCTCTGTTGTGTAGTTGTTGTTGTTGTGTAACAGCAGTGTTTCAGCTCTGTTGTGTAGTTGTTGTTGTTGTTGTTGTTGTGTAACAGCAGTGTTTCAGCTCTGTTGTGTAGTTGTTGTTGTTGTGTAACAGCAGTGTTTCAGCTCTGTTGTGTAGTTGTTGTTGTTGTTGTGTAACAGCAGTGTTTCAGCTCTAGTGTGTAGTTGTTGTTGTGTAACAGCAGTGTTTCAGCTCTGTTGTGTAGTTGTTGTTGTTGTTGTTGTGTAACAGCAGTGTTTCAGCTCTGTTGTGTAGTTGTTGTTGTTGTTGTTGTTGTTGTGTAACAGCAGTGTTTCAGCTCTGTTGTGTAGTTGTTGTTGTTGTGTAACAGCAGTGTTTCAGCTCTGTTGTGTAGTTGTTGTTGTTGTTGTGTAACAGCAGTGTTTCAGCTCTGTTGTGTAGTTGTTGTTGTTGTTGTTGTGTAACAGCAGTGTTTCAGCTCTGTTGTGTAGTTGTTTGTTGTTGTTGTTGTGTAAACAGCAGTGTTTCAGCTCTGGTGTGTTGTTGTTGTTGTTGTGTAACAGCAGTGTTTCAGCTCTGTTGTGTAGTTGTTGTTGTTGTTGTTGTGTAACAGCAGTGTTTCAGCTCTGTTGTGTAGTTGTTGTTGTTGTTGTTGTGTAACAGCAGTGTTTCAGCTCTGTTGTGTAGTTGTTGTTGTTGTTGTTGTGTAACAGCAGTGTTTCAGCTCTGTTGTGTAGTTGTTGTTGTTGTTGTTGTGTAACAGCAGTGTTTCAGCTCTGGTGTGTAGTTGTTGTTGTTGTGTAACAGCAGTGTTTCAGCTCTGTTGTGTAGTTGTTGTTGTTGTTGTTGTGTAACAGCAGTGTTTCAGCTCTGTTGTGTAGTTGTTGTTGTTGTTGTTGTGTAACAGCAGTGTTTCAGCTCTGGTGTGTTGTTGTTGTTGTTGTTGTTGTGTAACAGCAGTGTTTCAGCTCTGTTGTGTAGTTGTTGTTGTTGTGTAACAGCAGTGTTTCAGCTCTGTTGTGTAGTTGTTGTTGTGTAACAGCAGTGTTTCAGCTCTGTTGTGTAGTTGTTGTTGTTGTTGTTGTGTAACAGCAGTGTTTCAGCTCTGGTGTGTTGTTGTTGTTGTTGTTGTTGTGTAACAGCAGTGTTTCAGCTCTGTTGTGTAGTTGTTGTTGTTGTTGTTGTTGTGTAACAGCAGTGTTTCAGCTCTGTTGTGTAGTTGTTGTTGTTGTTGTTGTGTAACAGCAGTGTTTCAGCTCTGTTGTGTAGTTGTTGTTGTTGTTGTTGTGTAACAGCAGTGTTTCAGCTCTTGTGTAGTTGTTGTTGTTGTTGTTGTTGTGTAACAGCAGTGTTTCAGCTCTGTTGTGTAGTTGTTGTTGTTGTTGTTGTGTAACAGCAGTGTTTCAGCTCTGTTGTGTAGTTGTTGTTGTTGTTGTTGTGTAACAGCAGTGTTTCAGCTCTGTTGTGTAGTTGTTGTTGTTGTTGTTGTGTAACAGCAGTGTTTCAGCTCTGTTGTGTAGTTGTTGTTGTTGTTGTTGTGTAACAGCAGTGTTTCAGCTCTTGTGTAGTTGTTGTTGTTGTTGTTGTTGTGTAACAGCAGTGTTTCAGCTCTGTTGTGTAGTTGTTGTTGTTGTTGTGTAACAGCAGTGTTTCAGCTCTGTTGTGTAGTTGTTGTTGTTGTTGTTGTTGTGTAACAGCAGTGTTTCAGCTCTGTTGTGTAGTTGTTGTTGTTGTTGTGTAACAGCAGTGTTTCAGCTCTGTTGTGTAGTTGTTGTTGTTGTTGTTGTTGTGTAACAGCAGTGTTTCAGCTCTTGTGTAGTTGTTGTTGTTGTTGTTGTTGTGTAACAGCAGTGTTTCACCTCTGTTGTGTAGTTGTTGTTGTTGTTGTTGTGTAACAGCAGTGTTTCAGCTCTGGTGTGTAGTTGTTGTTGTTGTGTAACAGCAGTGTTTCAGCTCTGTTGTGTAGTTGTTGTTGTTGTGTAACAGCAGTGTTTCAGCTCTGGTGTGTAGTTGTTGTTGTTGTGTAACAGCAGTGTTTCAGCTCTGTTGTGTAGTTGTTGTTGTTGTTGTTGTTGTGTAACAGCAGTGTTTCAGCTCTGTTGTGTAGTTGTTGTTGTTGTTGTTGTTGTGTAACAGCAGTGTTTCAGCTC
Organism: Hemibagrus wyckioides; assembly: GCF_019097595.1. Taxonomy (NCBI): domain Eukaryota; kingdom Metazoa; phylum Chordata; class Actinopteri; order Siluriformes; family Bagridae; genus Hemibagrus; species Hemibagrus wyckioides. Next base: position 22,450,484 of record NC_080725.1, read on the forward strand.
TTGTGTAGTTGTTGTTGTTGTTGTTGTGTAACAGCAGTGTTTCAGCTCTGTTGTGTAGTTGTTGTTGTTGTTGTTGTTGTGTAACAGCAGTGTTTCAGCTCTGGTGTGTAGTTGTTGTTGTTGTGTAACAGCAGTGTTTCAGCTCTGTTGTGTAGTTGTTGTTGTTGTGTAACAGCAGTGTTTCAGCTCTGTTGTGTAGTTGTTGTTGTTGTTGTTGTTGTGTAACAGCAGTGTTTCAGCTCTGTTGTGTAGTTGTTGTTGTTGTTGTTGTTGTGTAACAGCAGTGTTTCAGCTCTTGTGTAGTTGTTGTTGTTGTTGTTGTTGTGTAACAGCAGTGTTTCAGCTCTGTTGTGTAGTTGTTGTTGTTGTTGTTGTGTAACAGCAGTGTTTCAGCTCTGGTGTGTAGTTGTTGTTGTTGTGTAACAGCAGTGTTTCAGCTCTGTTGTGTAGTTGTTGTTGTTGTGTAACAGCAGTGTTTCAGCTCTGGTGTGTAGTTGTTGTTGTTGTGTAACAGCAGTGTTTCAGCTCTGTTGTGTAGTTGTTGTTGTTGTTGTGTAACAGCAGTGTTTCAGCTCTGTTGTGTAGTTGTTGTTGTTGTTGTTGTGTAACAGCAGTGTTTCAGCTCTGTTGTGTAGTTGTTGTTGTTGTTGTGTAACAGCAGTGTTTCAGCTCTGTTGTGTAGTTGTTGTTGTTGTGTAACAGCAGTGTTTCAGCTCTGTTGTGTAGTTGTTGTTGTTGTGTAACAGCAGTGTTTCAGCTCTTGTGTAGTTGTTGTTGTTGTGTAACAGCAGTGTTTCAGCTCTTGTGTAGTTGTTGTTTTTGTGTAACAGCAGTGTTTCAGCTCTGGTGTGTAGTTGTTGTTGTTGTGTAACAGCAGTGTTTCAGCTCTGTTGTGTAGTTGTTGTTGTGTAACAGCAGTGTTTCAGCTCTGTTGTGTAGTTGTTGTTGTTGTGTAACAGCAGTGTTTCAGCTCTGTTGTGTAGTTGTTGTTGTGTAACAGCAGTGTTTCAGCTCTGTTGTGTAGTTGTTGTTGTTGTGTAACAGCAGTGTTTCAGCTCTGGTGTGTAGTTGTTGTTGTTGTGTAACAGCAGTGTTTCAGCTCTGTTGTGTAGTTGTTGTTGTTGTGTAACAGCAGTGTTTCAGCTCTGGTGTGTAGTTGTTGTTGTTGTGTAACAGCAGTGTTTCAGCTCTGTTGTGTAGTTGTTGTTGTTGTGTAACAGCAGTGTTTCAGCTCTGTTGTGTAGTTGTTGTTTTTGTGTAACAGCAGTGTTTCAGCTCTGTTGTGTAGTTGTTGTTGTTGTGTAACAGCAGTGTTTCAGCTCTGGTGTGTAGTTGTTGTTGTTGTGTAACAGCAGTGTTTCAGCTCTGTTGTGTAGTTGTTGTTGTTGTGTAACAGCAGTGTTTCAGCTCTGTTGTGTAGTTGTTGTTGTTGTGTAACAGCAGTGTTTCAGCTCTTGTGTAGTTGTTGTTTTTGTGTAACAGCAGTGTTTCAGCTCTGTTGTGTAGTTGTTGTTGTTGTGTAACAGCAGTGTTTCAGCTCTGTTGTGTAGTTGTTGTTGTTGTGTAACAGCAGTGTTTCAGCTCTGTTGTGTAGTTGTTGTTGTTGTGTAACAGCAGTGTTTCAGCTCTGTTGTGTAGTTGTTGTTGTTGTGTAACAGCAGTGTTTCAGCTCTGTTGTGTAGTTGTTGTTGTTGTGTAACAGCAGTGTTTCAGCTCTGTTGTGTAGTTGTTGTTGTTGTGTAACAGCAGTGTTTCAGCTCTGTTGTGTAGTTGTTGTTGTTGTGTAACAGCAGTGTTTCAGCTCTGTTGTGTAGTTGTTGTTGTTGTGTAACAGCAGTGTTTCAGCTCTGTTGTGTAGTTGTTGTTTTTGTGTAACAGCAGTGTTTCAGCTCTTGTGTAGTTGTTGTTGTTGTTGTTGTGTAACAGCAGTGTTTCAGCTCTGGTGTGTAGTTGTTGTTGTTGTTGTTGTGTAACAGCAGTGTTTCAGCTCTGTTGTGTAGTAGTTGTTGTTGTTGTGTAACAGCAGTGTTTCAGCTCTGTTGTGTAGTTGTTGTTGTTGTTGTTGTTGTTGTTGTGTAACAGCAGTGTTTCAGCTCTGTTGTGTAGTTGTTGTTGTTGTTGTTGTGTAACAGCAGTGTTTCAGCTCTGGTGTGTAGTTGTTGTTGTTGTTGTTGTTGTGTAACAGCAGTGTTTCAGCTCTGTTGTGTAGTTGTTGTTGTTGTGTAACAGCAGTGTTTCAGCTCTGTTGTGTAGTTGTTGTTGTTGTGTAACAGCAGTGTTTCAGCTCTTGTGTAGTTGTTGTTTTTGTGTAACAGCAGTGTTTCAGCTCTGTTGTGTAGTTGTTGTTGTTGTTTTTGTGTAACAGCAGTGTTTCAGCTCTGTTGTGTAGTTGTTGTTGTTGTTTTTGTGTAACAGCAGTGTTTCAGCTCTGTTGTGTAGTTGTTGTTGTTGTTTTTGTGTAACAGCAGTGTTTCAGCTCTGTTGTGTAGTTGTTGTTGTTGTGTAACAGCAGTGTTTCAGCTCTGTTGTGTAGTTGTTGTTTTTGTGTAACAGCAGTGTTTCAGCTCTTGTGTAGTTGTTGTTGTTGTTGTTGTGTAACAGCAGTGTTTCAGCTCTGGTGTGTAGTTGTTGTTGTTGTTGTTGTTGTGTAACAGCAGTGTTTCAGCTCTGTTGTGTAGTTGTTGTTGTTGTGTAACAGCAGTGTTTCAGCTCTGTTGTGTAGTAGTTGTTGTTGTTGTGTAACAGCAGTGTTTCAGCTCTGTTGTGTAGTTGTTGTTGTTGTTGTTGTTGTGTAACAGCAGTGTTTCAGCTCTGTTGTGTAGTTGTTGTTGTTGTGTAACAGCAGTGTTTCAGCTCTGTTGTGTAGTTGTTGTTGTTGTGTAACAGCAGTGTTTCAGCTCTGGTGTGTAGTTGTTGTTGTGTAACAGCAGTGTTTCAGCTCTGTTGTGTAGTTGTTGTTGTTGTGTAACAGCAGTGTTTCAGCTCTGTTGTGTAGTTGTTGTTGTTGTTGTTGTTGTTGTTGTGTAACAGCAGTGTTTCAGCTCTGTTGTGTAGTTGTTGTTGTTGTGTAACAGCAGTGTTTCAGCTCTGTTGTGTAGTTGTTGTTGTTGTGTAACAGCAGTGTTTCAGCTCTGTTGTGTAGTTGTTGTTGTTGTTGTTGTGTAACAGCAGTGTTTCAGCTCTGTTGTGTAGTTGTTGTTGTTGTTGTTGTGTAACAGCAGTGTTTCAGCTCTGGTGTGTTGTTGTTGTTGTTGTGTAACAGCAGTGTTTCAGCTCTGTTGTGTAGTTGTTGTTGTTGTTGTTGTGTAACAGCAGTGTTTCAGCTCTGTTGTGTAGTTGTTGTTGTTGTTGTTGTGTAACAGCAGTGTTTCAGCTCTGTTGTGTAGTTGTTGTTGTTGTTGTTGTGTAACAGCAGTGTTTCAGCTCTGTTGTGTAGTTGTTGTTGTTGTTGTTGTGTAACAGCAGTGTTTCAGCTCTGGTGTGTAGTTGTTGTTGTTGTGTAACAGCAGTGTTTCAGCTCTGTTGTGTAGTTGTTGTTGTTGTTGTTGTGTAACAGCAGTGTTTCAGCTCTGTTGTGTAGTTGTTGTTGTTGTTGTTGTGTAACAGCAGTGTTTCAGCTCTGGTGTGTTGTTGTTGTTGTTGTGTAACAGCAGTGTTTCAGCTCTGTTGTGTAGTTGTTGTTGTTGTTGTTGTGTAACAGCAGTGTTTCAGCTCTGTTGTGTAGTTGTTGTTGTGTAACAGCAGTGTTTCAGCTCTGTTGTGTAGTTGTTGTTGTTGTTGTTGTGTAACAGCAGTGTTTCAGCTCTGGTGTGTTGTTGTTGTTGTTGTTGTTGTGTAACAGCAGTGTTTCAGCTCTGTTGTGTAGTTGTTGTTGTTGTTGTTGTTGTGTAACAGCAGTGTTTCAGCTCTGTTGTGTAGTTGTTGTTGTTGTTGTTGTGTAACAGCAGTGTTTCAGCTCTGTTGTGTAGTTGTTGTTGTTGTTGTTGTTGTGTAACAGCAGTGTTTCAGCTCTGTTGTGTAGTTGTTGTTGTTGTGTAACAGCAGTGTTTCAGCTCTGTTGTGTAGTTGTTGTTGTTGTTGTTGTTGTGTAACAGCAGTGTTTCAGCTCTGTTGTGTAGTTGTTGTTGTTGTTGTTGTGTAACAGCAGTGTTTCAGCTCTGTTGTGTAGTTGTTGTTGTTGTGTAACAGCAGTGTTTCAGCTCTGTTGTGTAGTTGTTGTTGTTGTGTAACAGCAGTGTTTCAGCTCTGTTGTGTAGTTGTTGTTGTTGTTGTTGTTGTTGTGTAACAGCAGTGTTTCAGCTCTGTTGTGTAGTTGTTGTTGTTGTTGTTGTGTAACAGCAGTGTTTCAGCTCTGGTGTGTTGTTGTTGTTGTTGTTGTTGTGTAACAGCAGTGTTTCAGCTCTGGTGTGTAGTTGTTGTTGTTGTGTAACAGCAGTGTTTCAGCTCTGTTGTGTAGTTGTTGTTGTTGTTGTTGTTGTGTAACAGCAGTGTTTCAGCTCTGGTGTGTAGTTGTTGTTGTTGTGTAACAGCAGTGTTTCAGCTCTGTTGTGTAGTTGTTGTTGTTGTGTAACAGCAGTGTTTCAGCTCTGTTGTGTAGTTGTTGTTGTTGTTGTTGTTGTGTAACAGCAGTGTTTCAGCTCTGTTGTGTAGTTGTTGTTGTTGTTGTTGTGTAACAGCAGTGTTTCAGCTCTGTTGTGTAGTTGTTGTTGTTGTTGTTGTGTAACAGCAGTGTTTCAGCTCTGGTGTGTAGTTGTTGTTGTTGTGTAACAGCAGTGTTTCAGCTCTGTTGTGTAGTTGTTGTTGTTGTTGTTGTGTAACAGCAGTGTTTCAGCTCTGTTGTGTAGTTGTTGTTGTTGTTGTTGTGTAACAGCAGTGTTTCAGCTCTGGTGTGTTGTTGTTGTTGTTGTTGTTGTGTAACAGCAGTGTTTCAGCTCTGTTGTGTAGTTGTTGTTGTTGTGTAACAGCAGTGTTTCAGCTCTGTTGTGTAGTTGTTGTTGTGTAACAGCAGTGTTTCAGCTCTGTTGTGTAGTTGTTGTTGTTGTTGTTGTGTAACAGCAGTGTTTCAGCTCTGGTGTGTTGTTGTTGTTGTTGTTGTTGTGTAACAGCAGTGTTTCAGCTCTGTTGTGTAGTTGTTGTTGTTGTTGTTGTTGTGTAACAGCAGTGTTTCAGCTCTGTTGTGTAGTTGTTGTTGTTGTTGTTGTGTAACAGCAGTGTTTCAGCTCTGTTGTGTAGTTGTTGTTGTTGTTGTTGTGTAACAGCAGTGTTTCAGCTCTTGTGTAGTTGTTGTTGTTGTTGTTGTTGTTGTGTAACAGCAGTGTTTCAGCTCTGTTGTGTAGTTGTTGTTGTTGTTGTTGTGTAACAGCAGTGTTTCAGCTCTGTTGTGTAGTTGTTGTTGTTGTTGTTGTGTAACAGCAGTGTTTCAGCTCTGTTGTGTAGTTGTTGTTGTTGTTGTTGTGTAACAGCAGTGTTTCAGCTCTGTTGTGTAGTTGTTGTTGTTGTTGTTGTGTAACAGCAGTGTTTCAGCTCTTGTGTAGTTGTTGTTGTTGTTGTTGTTGTGTAACAGCAGTGTTTCAGCTCTGTTGTGTAGTTGTTGTTGTTGTTGTGTAACAGCAGTGTTTCAGCTCTGTTGTGTAGTTGTTGTTGTTGTTGTTGTTGTGTAACAGCAGTGTTTCAGCTCTGTTGTGTAGTTGTTGTTGTTGTTGTGTAACAGCAGTGTTTCAGCTCTGTTGTGTAGTTGTTGTTGTTGTTGTTGTTGTGTAACAGCAGTGTTTCAGCTCTTGTGTAGTTGTTGTTGTTGTTGTTGTTGTGTAACAGCAGTGTTTCACCTCTGTTGTGTAGTTGTTGTTGTTGTTGTTGTGTAACAGCAGTGTTTCAGCTCTGGTGTGTAGTTGTTGTTGTTGTGTAACAGCAGTGTTTCAGCTCTGTTGTGTAGTTGTTGTTGTTGTGTAACAGCAGTGTTTCAGCTCTGGTGTGTAGTTGTTGTTGTTGTGTAACAGCAGTGTTTCAGCTCTGTTGTGTAGTTGTTGTTGTTGTTGTTGTTGTGTAACAGCAGTGTTTCAGCTCTGTTGTGTAGTTGTTGTTGTTGTTGTTGTTGTGTAACAGCAGTGTTTCAGCTCTTGTGTAGTTGTTGTTGTTGTTGTTGTGTAACAGCAGTGTTTCAGCTCTGTTGTGTAGTTGTTGTTGTTGTTGTTGTTGTGTAACAGCAGTGTTTCAGCTCTGGTGTGTAGTTGTTGTTGTTGTGTAACAGCAGTGTTTCAGCTCTGTTGTGTAGTTGTTGTTGTTGTGTAACAGCAGTGTTTCAGCTCTGTTGTGTAGTTGTTGTTGTTGTTGTTGTTGTGTAACAGCAGTGTTTCAGCTCTGTTGTGTAGTTGTTGTTGTTGTTGTTGTTGTGTAACAGCAGTGTTTCAGCTCTTGTGTAGTTGTTGTTGTTGTTGTTGTTGTGTAACAGCAGTGTTTCAGCTCTGTTGTGTAGTTGTTGTTGTTGTTGTTGTGTAACAGCAGTGTTTCAGCTCTGGTGTGTAGTTGTTGTTGTTGTGTAACAGCAGTGTTTCAGCTCTGTTGTGTAGTTGTTGTTGTTGTGTAACAGCAGTGTTTCAGCTCTGGTGTGTAGTTGTTGTTGTTGTGTAACAGCAGTGTTTCAGCTCTGTTGTGTAGTTGTTGTTGTTGTTGTGTAACAGCAGTGTTTCAGCTCTGTTGTGTAGTTGTTGTTGTTGTTGTTGTGTAACAGCAGTGTTTCAGCTCTGTTGTGTAGTTGTTGTTGTTGTTGTGTAACAGCAGTGTTTCAGCTCTGTTGTGTAGTTGTTGTTGTTGTGTAACAGCAGTGTTTCAGCTCTGTTGTGTAGTTGTTGTTGTTGTGTAACAGCAGTGTTTCAGCTCTTGTGTAGTTGTTGTTGTTGTGTAACAGCAGTGTTTCAGCTCTTGTGTAGTTGTTGTTTTTGTGTAACAGCAGTGTTTCAGCTCTGGTGTGTAGTTGTTGTTGTTGTGTAACAGCAGTGTTTCAGCTCTGTTGTGTAGTTGTTGTTGTTGTGTAACAGCAGTGTTTCAGCTCTGTTGTGTAGTTGTTGTTGTTGTGTAACAGCAGTGTTTCAGCTCTGTTGTGTAGTTGTTGTTGTGTAACAGCAGTGTTTCAGCTCTGTTGTGTAGTTGTTGTTGTTGTGTAACAGCAGTGTTTCAGCTCTGGTGTGTAGTTGTTGTTGTTGTGTAACAGCAGTGTTTCAGCTCTGTTGTGTAGTTGTTGTTGTTGTGTAACAGCAGTGTTTCAGCTCTGGTGTGTAGTTGTTGTTGTTGTGTAACAGCAGTGTTTCAGCTCTGTTGTGTAGTTGTTGTTGTTGTGTAACAGCAGTGTTTCAGCTCTGTTGTGTAGTTGTTGTTTTTGTGTAACAGCAGTGTTTCAGCTCTGTTGTGTAGTTGTTGTTGTTGTGTAACAGCAGTGTTTCAGCTCTGGTGTGTAGTTGTTGTTGTTGTGTAACAGCAGTGTTTCAGCTCTGTTGTGTAGTTGTTGTTGTTGTGTAACAGCAGTGTTTCAGCTCTGTTGTGTAGTTGTTGTTGTTGTGTAACAGCAGTGTTTCAGCTCTTGTGTAGTTGTTGTTTTTGTGTAACAGCAGTGTTTCAGCTCTGTTGTGTAGTTGTTGTTGTTGTGTAACAGCAGTGTTTCAGCTCTGTTGTGTAGTTGTTGTTGTTGTGTAACAGCAGTGTTTCAGCTCTGTTGTGTAGTTGTTGTTGTTGTGTAACAGCAGTGTTTCAGCTCTGTTGTGTAGTTGTTGTTGTTGTGTAACAGCAGTGTTTCAGCTCTGTTGTGTAGTTGTTGTTGTTGTGTAACAGCAGTGTTTCAGCTCTGTTGTGTAGTTGTTGTTGTTGTGTAACAGCAGTGTTTCAGCTCTGTTGTGTAGTTGTTGTTGTTGTGTAACAGCAGTGTTTCAGCTCTGTTGTGTAGTTGTTGTTGTTGTGTAACAGCAGTGTTTCAGCTCTGTTGTGTAGTTGTTGTTTTTGTGTAACAGCAGTGTTTCAGCTCTTGTGTAGTTGTTGTTGTTGTTGTTGTGTAACAGCAGTGTTTCAGCTCTGGTGTGTAGTTGTTGTTGTTGTTGTTGTGTAACAGCAGTGTTTCAGCTCTGTTGTGTAGTAGTTGTTGTTGTTGTGTAACAGCAGTGTTTCAGCTCTGTTGTGTAGTTGTTGTTGTTGTTGTTGTTGTTGTTGTGTAACAGCAGTGTTTCAGCTCTGTTGTGTAGTTGTTGTTGTTGTTGTTGTGTAACAGCAGTGTTTCAGCTCTGGTGTGTAGTTGTTGTTGTTGTTGTTGTTGTGTAACAGCAGTGTTTCAGCTCTGTTGTGTAGTTGTTGTTGTTGTGTAACAGCAGTGTTTCAGCTCTGTTGTGTAGTTGTTGTTGTTGTGTAACAGCAGTGTTTCAGCTCTTGTGTAGTTGTTGTTTTTGTGTAACAGCAGTGTTTCAGCTCTGTTGTGTAGTTGTTGTTGTTGTTTTTGTGTAACAGCAGTGTTTCAGCTCTGTTGTGTAGTTGTTGTTGTTGTTTTTGTGTAACAGCAGTGTTTCAGCTCTGTTGTGTAGTTGTTGTTGTTGTTTTTGTGTAACAGCAGTGTTTCAGCTCTGTTGTGTAGTTGTTGTTGTTGTGTAACAGCAGTGTTTCAGCTCTGTTGTGTAGTTGTTGTTTTTGTGTAACAGCAGTGTTTCAGCTCTTGTGTAGTTGTTGTTGTTGTTGTTGTGTAACAGCAGTGTTTCAGCTCTGGTGTGTAGTTGTTGTTGTTGTTGTTGTTGTGTAACAGCAGTGTTTCAGCTCTGTTGTGTAGTTGTTGTTGTTGTTGTTGTGTAACAGCAGTGTTTCAGCTCTGTTGTGTAGTAGTTGTTGTTGTTGTGTAACAGCAGTGTTTCAGCTCTGTTGTGTAGTTGTTGTTGTTGTTGTTGTTGTGTAACAGCAGTGTTTCAGCTCTGTTGTGTAGTTGTTGTTGTTGTGTAACAGCAGTGTTTCAGCTCTGTTGTGTAGTTGTTGTTGTTGTGTAACAGCAGTGTTTCAGCTCTAGTGTGTAGTTGTTGTTGTGTAACAGCAGTGTTTCAGCTCTGTTGTGTAGTTGTTGTTGTTGTGTAACAGCAGTGTTTCAGCTCTGTTGTGTAGTTGTTGTTGTTGTTGTTGTTGTTGTTGTGTAACAGCAGTGTTTCAGCTCTGTTGTGTAGTTGTTGTTGTTGTGTAACAGCAGTGTTTCAGCTCTGTTGTGTAGTTGTTGTTGTTGTGTAACAGCAGTGTTTCAGCTCTGTTGTGTAGTTGTTGTTGTTGTTGTTGTGTAACAGCAGTGTTTCAGCTCTGTTGTGTAGTTGTTGTTGTTGTTGTTGTGTAACAGCAGTGTTTCAGCTCTGGTGTGTTGTTGTTGTTGTTGTGTAACAGCAGTGTTTCAGCTCTGTTGTGTAGTTGTTGTTGTTGTTGTTGTGTAACAGCAGTGTTTCAGCTCTGTTGTGTAGTTGTTGTTGTTGTTGTTGTGTAACAGCAGTGTTTCAGCTCTGTTGTGTAGTTGTTGTTGTTGTTGTTGTGTAACAGCAGTGTTTCAGCTCTGTTGTGTAGTTGTTGTTGTTGTTGTTGTGTAACAGCAGTGTTTCAGCTCTGGTGTGTAGTTGTTGTTGTTGTGTAACAGCAGTGTTTCAGCTCTGTTGTGTAGTTGTTGTTGTTGTTGTTGTGTAACAGCAGTGTTTCAGCTCTGTTGTGTAGTTGTTGTTGTTGTTGTTGTGTAACAGCAGTGTTTCAGCTCTGGTGTGTTGTTGTTGTTGTTGTGTAACAGCAGTGTTTCAGCTCTGTTGTGTAGTTGTTGTTGTTGTTGTTGTGTAACAGCAGTGTTTCAGCTCTGTTGTGTAGTTGTTGTTGTGTAACAGCAGTGTTTCAGCTCTGTTGTGTAGTTGTTGTTGTTGTTGTTGTGTAACAGCAGTGTTTCAGCTCTGGTGTGTTGTTGTTGTTGTTGTTGTTGTGTAACAGCAGTGTTTCAGCTCTGTTGTGTAGTTGTTGTTGTTGTTGTTGTTGTGTAACAGCAGTGTTTCAGCTCTGTTGTGTAGTTGTTGTTGTTGTTGTTGTGTAACAGCAGTGTTTCAGCTCTGTTGTGTAGTTGTTGTTGTTGTTGTTGTTGTGTAACAGCAGTGTTTCAGCTCTGTTGTGTAGTTGTTGTTGTTGTGTAACAGCAGTGTTTCAGCTCTGTTGTGTAGTTGTTGTTGTTGTTGTTGTTGTGTAACAGCAGTGTTTCAGCTCTGTTGTGTAGTTGTTGTTGTTGTTGTTGTGTAACAGCAGTGTTTCAGCTCTGTTGTGTAGTTGTTGTTGTTGTGTAACAGCAGTGTTTCAGCTCTGTTGTGTAGTTGTTGTTGTTGTGTAACAGCAGTGTTTCAGCTCTGTTGTGTAGTTGTTGTTGTTGTTGTTGTTGTTGTGTAACAGCAGTGTTTCAGCTCTGTTGTGTAGTTGTTGTTGTTGTTGTTGTGTAACAGCAGTGTTTCAGCTCTGGTGTGTTGTTGTTGTTGTTGTTGTTGTGTAACAGCAGTGTTTCAGCTCTGGTGTGTAGTTGTTGTTGTTGTGTAACAGCAGTGTTTCAGCTCTGTTGTGTAGTTGTTGTTGTTGTTGTTGTTGTGTAACAGCAGTGTTTCAGCTCTGGTGTGTAGTTGTTGTTGTTGTGTAACAGCAGTGTTTCAGCTCTGTTGTGTAGTTGTTGTTGTTGTGTAACAGCAGTGTTTCAGCTCTGTTGTGTAGTTGTTGTTGTTGTTGTTGTTGTGTAACAGCAGTGTTTCAGCTCTGTTGTGTAGTTGTTGTTGTTGTGTAACAGCAGTGTTTCAGCTCTGTTGTGTAGTTGTTGTTGTTGTTGTTGTTGTGTAACAGCAGTGTTTCAGCTCTGTTGTGTAGTTGTTGTTGTTGTTGTTGTGTAACAGCAGTGTTTCAGCTCTGGTGTGTTGTTGCTCATGCATGATGTCACCAATAATATCGGATCATCTCACAATCCTTCTCCTTTTTCCTCGGAATGACATTTGAAACGGAATGCGCTATTTTGAGCGATTTTCCAAACATCGACATCGACGCTCCGGATGACGGCTGAACAGCTGGAAATGTAAAAAAATTAAAAAAAACACACACAGCATGTTGTTGGTGTTGCTCTGGTGTCTTCAGTGGTCAGGGGTTTGGTCAGGATGGCGTGAGTGTTATAGATGAGGGGAATGAGCAGCTCTGCACACAGGGGCTCTGTGTGTGAAGGTCAGAGGACAGTGGGGGAGACGGGGGGGAGACGGGGGTTAGTCTGAGTCACACACACTTACTGGAAAGCAGTGACTCAGTGTCACCCCCTGCTCCAGACTCCTCCATTGTCACTGCCGCAGATGGTGCAGCGCTCGCAGCTAATGAGCTACAGGTTTTGTTTGCACTATCCCGAGGAATTTCCCTGTTGTGCATTTTTGGAATTTTTACCTTCTTGCTTTTTGTGTAGGAACAATACATGCACATGACAACAACATGAACAACAACACGACAAAATGCTCTAAAATTAAACTCTGGCTTCAAACAGGACCACATTTCTTCATCCAGGGAAGTGTTTCAGATCTGATCCGTGGAATGTTTCCATTAAATGCGCTCATTATTGAGTTATCACATATACATTACTGCACAGTGAAATTCTTTCACTGAGCTTCCTTCACTGAACCACTTGAGCTATCACCACCCCAGTGACACATTAATAATAATAATAATAATATAAGTTTTATTAATATAGTGCCTTTCTATAGCTTAAGGTTCTGTCACATTCCAAGCTGATGGACATAAGAACACAAACAAAACAACACACAATGAACAGATCCATACAGCAGACGAAGATCCAAGCGAAACTGAGAGCAAAATCAAACGAAACGAGGAATAATAGGAATATTACAGCTGTTGGGGGAGGGGCTTAAGCAGTAAAGAAATGTTTATATTGTGTGATGGAGATCGAGGCGATATTTCGGAGTGCTGTGGAAGGTTTTGGAGCGATGATGATGATGATGATGATGGAGAAGTGGAAAACGTAATAATTTCTATGGCAACAGCTACACAGGGACATACAGATTTTATGGACTTTTTAAAGACTTATTAAAAGGAAGGTCGGACAGCTCATTTTTTACGTTTGGGGGACAAAGTTAGGGAGGACAGATTAAGATGGTTTGGACATGTCCAGAGAAGGGAGAGTGAGTATATTGGTAGGAGAGTGTTGGACATGGAGCTGCCAGGCAGGAGGCAAAGAGGAAGGCCAAAGAGGAGGTATATGGATGGAATAAATGAGGATATGAAGCTAGTGGGTGTAAGTGTTGAGGATGCAGAAGATAGGGATAGGTGGAGAGAGATGATTCACTGTGGAGACCCCTGAAAGAAGAAGAAGAAGTCTCCAGTGTCAGTGCTTTGTCTCAGTGTAGCATTTAACATGGGAAGGAAATATCAGTGGGATATCTATTTTATTACACAGACGTCTGATTTGATTGATTTTAAAATAATATCATTGTTGGCAAAATTGGAGTAAACACTTGTGTCACATGATTTTATTTTCATAATACGTTATTCTTCTAACGTCCACTGAAAGCGGTGCCTTTGTATCTGAGTAAGCCGATGGTTACGAAACGTTTTATTTCTTTCTATACGAGACAAGTCATCATCACACGGCCACGCACGAGGCCGAGCGTCAGTGGGCGGGATCCGCCTGGAGTTCGTCCACCAGGACTGTGATCGAGCTCAAACCGGAATCCTCTTCTAGCATCATTCAGGTGCCTTCTGGCTGGTGTGGGCGAGCTGTGCCTCGTTCAGTTAACAGCCTCTCAGGGGGAGGTTTATTCTCGTGGAGGAGCTGAAGAGGCTCCGGCTCAGAACGCAAGTCCGCCCACTGATTGTGTCAGCATCGCTTTTTTTCCAAAAAACGCTCGCTGCTGTTTACATGATTCAGGGTTTATGTAATAAAACTCCCACCGTTCCGCAGACAGATATAGTGACCACACCTACTGCTGGTGAAAAAAAAACACCACGGGTTGAAATGAGTGAGTGTTGATGGTGCTGATGATGATTTTTTGAGCTTCTCTGCAAGAAGAAAAAAATAAAAGCACAACCTGGCAATAAATCTGCTGCTGGTCTGTACTGGTTAGCACTGGTTCAGACTCAGCTTGCTAAATGGCTCCTGATAAATGTATCAGGATCTCATGGCTTGTTATCTGTTCTGACATAAGAAATGATTAGCATTGAACCCTTAGTGACACTGCAGAATAAAACCCTTCACATCGCTTCATCAGTCGTTCATTATTTCCCTATAACATCGAACACATTGAGTGTTTTTTCTTTACTTATGATTATTTTGTTACTATTAATAATGAAAGAACGTCTTTGAAACATCGCACATACGCTAAACATCCCGTGGCTGAAGCAATCCTCATTTTGTCCTTGTTATCGTTTTTTGCACAAAGACGTTTATACTATTGTGTTTATAGTAGAATTATATTATATTATATTAGATTTTTAGATCAGAACATGAAGGAAATGTTTGTGTTTACACGAATCCATGAACCTTTACCGACAACTGAGAAGTACAGTTGCCAAAAGTTTTGGGACATCTGCCTTTACATGCATATGAATGTAATATGGAGTTGTAATTCCGCCCTTTACAGCTAGAACAGCTTTAACTCTTCTGTGAAGGCTTTCCACAAGGTTTAGGACTGTGTTTATGGGAATATTTTGACTGTTCCTATCTAGAAGAAGCACATGTGTGAGGTCAGGCACTGACGTTGTGATGACGAGAAGGTCTGGCTCGCAGTCTCAACTCTAATTCATCCCAAAAGGTGTTCTATCTGGTTGAGGTCAGGACTTTGTGAAGTTCCTCCACACCAAACTCACTCATCCATATCTATATGGACCTTGCTTTGGTCACTGGTATGCAGTCATGTTGGAACAGGAAGCGGTCATCCCCAAACTGTTCACACAAAGAGCATGAAATTGTCCAAAATGTCTTGGTATGAAGCTGAAGTTGTTCCTTTCACTGGAACTAAGGGGACATGAATAACAACTCAATGAATTTGGAGGGGCGTCCCAAAACTTTTGCTAATATAAGTGTACCTCAGATATTCAATGCGCTCTATTTTATGGATTGATTAAATGATTAACACTCGAGTAATGTGTTTATAATTATGAAAACAAAACGCCTCATCAAAACAAACCACTTTTTCTCTCGCGCTAAAAAAAGCAGCTTTCTCTCTCCACAAACTCCCACTCCGAGTGTTTTGAACAATGACGGACGTGCTGCGGACCAATCAGATCGGGTTCCACGTCCTTAGCTTTGCTGTTCTGTAAGCTGATTGGTTCGATTCTGCATAGTGGGAGGGATCTTGTTTCCCGGTTTGTCCTCTTAATGCTTCCCGCAGTTGCTCTGGAGTGAAACTGGATATTTATCCTGCCAGGGTGAGACAATGGAAGTTGGGAGAACAACGAGTTTAACTTTATAAACTCGGAATTAACTCGGGATTTGATTTGTTTTCGAGTGGGAGGAGAAGGTGCTTTGGAAACAAGATTTGCGTTATAACCGTGTATATATATTTTTTGTCGGTTTTTGGTTACTTTTTTTCTGTGCTTTGCCTTCCTTGTTTTATTTTTTTACTTTCTGGGTAAGTTTAAATGCTTTTCATACCTTTAATGATTGCTATTTGATAATATTATACAGTTACACTCTTTAGATCACGACAAAGTTCATTTTTAAAAGTATTAATAACAATAGTAGTAACAGTAGTAGTAGTAGTAGTAAGAGGACTAGTTATCCCAGGGGCTCCATGCAACCCATTAATGTTGTGTAATGCACCTTTAACCTAGTTCCTATCACCCTGCTTATCATTTTAATCAGTTTTTAAAGAGCTTCAGGGTTGTAAGTAATCCATTTCTATGCTGTGCTCAGAGTTCAGCCATGTTGTTTTTTAGGGTTTGTTTCTCTCTCTCTCTCTCTCTCTCTCTCTCTCTCCTCCAACCTGTTTTGCTGCAGCTGATTTCCAGCCCAGCCGGATGAGTGAGTCAGTCACCAGTCAGTGATTATAGGAAATATTTACCCCGTCTGACTGCATGGCTCTGTCTTTTAAAGCCTCTTTTTTGTTTTCTTTCTTCCCTGAATGCTCCTTCTGCATTCTACACATCATTCCTGTCATCATTACGACCAATTTCCAGATAAGAAAGCAGAATTGTCATGATTAAGTGAGTGTGTTTCCTGAATGTTGCTCAATTCCACTCCCATTAACCAGACTAGGATTTAGGGTTTATTTTGGGGTTGTGAAATGGTTTTACTGTGTGAAGTCGGTCATGAAGGAGACGGAGACAGTTAATAATTAACTGGAAGTACTAATAAAGGTGTGTGTTTTGCTCCTGAATGAAAACGACAAGACGTATTTTTTCCCAGTTCCAGTGGAAGTGTAAACACACGTCGGGAAAAAGTAATCTTTTTCCAAATCCTGAACTCTCGATTTTGTGAGTCTGTTTTCTGACCAGTTGTTGAAGAGTGTCCGTCTCACGGTTGTGCGTTCTGAGATGCTTTTCTGCTCATCACGGTTGTAAAGAGTGACCGATTGTGTAATCGTCAACAAATCTGCACATTTTCCCTCAGGTCTCTCTCTCGTTAACTAGACACTCAGAACCGGATGTTTTTTGTTTTGTGAGCCACTTTCAGTGACTTGTGCAGGGAAATCACAGAAAATCAACAGTTTTCGGGAATATGAAGCACCAGAAGATGATGACATGCTTGAACAGGTGTGCAGGTGTTCCTAATAAAGTGGTTTGTAGATATTTTTTACTTTAATTTTGTAAATAATCTCCAGGGAAAGGTGTCCTGTATCTGTCCAGTCCACGTCCAATCACATGCTTGACTCAGAGCAGATCTACACTAGCGGCTAGTTTGTTGGATTTTGTAAACATAAGTTCTTCCTGCAAGTTATTCTCCTTCCCATCACTCGCATCACTCAGAAATGTGATATCTTATTTATCTCCTGGCTCCCGGTCTGTTTCTAAAGCAGCTACGTCGACATCGCCGGACTTAACTCTAATTCCATGACGGCGTTAAGAGACTTTAACAAGAAAGTGTAGAGGAAGTTCAGGCTTTAACACCGAACCTCAGCATGCTAGAAGCTGAGTATTGATCGATGTTGGTTTGTCTCGCAGGACTTCAGGATGCCTCAGACGACGCCATTCGCAGCTAAGTTTCCTCCGAACCCGTACGGAGGAGGTCATACTCGCTACAAACCTGTGGAGGAGAGCTACAGTGGGCTGAGGTATCACGACAACAACCTCGTATCCGGATCGCTTGAGGCTCTCATACAGCACCTCATCCCCACTGTGGACTATTCACCTGATGTAAGAGACGAGACTTCCTCTAATAAATACTTAAAAAATACAAGTAGAGCTACTGTTAGCTGTTAGCATTATTATTATTATTATTAGAATGCCATAACTGAATAATCAGTGTGTTTTATTTCTCTTATACCACAACAATTTTTAGTTAGTAAAATTCACTATAGTACTTCTGACACTGGAGACTCCTTCCATACCTGTAAAATCTCTAACATTGTTATTGTCCTTCACCGAATTTCTTGAATCCTTTTATACGGAGCGTCGGACGTATCCGAGTCCCTTTGAATTAGCGGTTACCATAGAAATGCTAATGAGCACAATTATTGTACACCTGCAGTACTGGCAGAGCCGCAGCTCCAGAGAACGAAGCTTAATCTTCTGACCAATCAGAAGGGAGAATTCAGCAGCGTGGCAGTTTTACAGGAAAAACAGATCGTTATGAATGAAAGTGAAGTTTGTTAAAGTGTCTAGAGACATTAACACATTGTGGTGTGTTTATTTTTTATCCACGTCACAGTGTCTCTTCTTCTTCCACTCCTACTTCTGCTTTGTTTAACACACTGATTTGTTTTGGTTTCAGCGGTCGTACATCTTCACCTTCCTGCTGAGCTCGCGTCTCTTCCTGCATCCCTTCGATCTCATGTCCAGGGTGTGTTACCTGTGTGTGGAGCATCACCGAGTAGGAGACCCTCAGATCGATAAGGTACGAGAATCACAAAGTCGGCATATTTCTGTGTTATTACTGAAATATAATCTCTGCAGAAATATACGTGTTTATTTAAACACTTGCTAACTTACTAAGGTGTTCATGAGCATGTTTAATTATTTATTTTATTACGGAATTTACATTGAAATCATCTGTTATAGGAGTATTTTTTAGCCTAATATCGGAATTTTGCGGGCGGGGCTTTGGTTTTATGTGCCAGAATTTGATTGGCTTATGAATAGAAACAATAAAACACCCCCAAAAGTCAGAAAAACGTAGTAAATGGATAAAAAGAATGATGTGTTGTTCTTTAATCATAATAATAATAATAATAAAAAAAGGACATGTTGTGGTTTGTTACAGAAGCGAATCCGTGACATCGCACCGAAGATCGTTCAGCTTCTCACCGAGTGGACGGAGACATTTCCCTACGACTTCCGGGACGAGCGAATGATGCGCAGCCTGAAGGAGATGACACACCGGCTGGCGTTTGGGGATGAGGTCAGAACCACCACTTTCATTACTGACCTCCAAAGATGATGTCATGTCTCTCATGAACGATGACACCATTATCTGTTCATGCAGACGTAAAGTCAAGGTCTCTCTCTCTCTCTCTCTCTCTCTCTCTCTGTCTGTCTCTCACTGTTTGTCTGTCTCTCTCTCTCTCTCTCTCTCACTCTTTCTCTGTATCTCTATCCATCTCTTTCTGTCTCTCTTTCTCTCTGTCTGTCTGCCTCTCTCTGTCTCTCCCTCTCTGAGACTGTCGCTTAGCAACGCAGTCACTCAGATGTTTGCGGCTTGTGCATTAGAGTCGCTTGTGCATTTCGCCAGTTTGGTGTGAAGAGAACGTACTGGACGATGTCTCTGGGTTGAGCGATACGACAAAAGTATCAAATAAATCACAGTATTTTCTTGATACGAGATATACGTCCATATGTGTGACATTTCAGTGTAATTTATTTTAGCGTGAGTCACAGGTTTAGATATGAACACACTCGTGATGGTTTCTATAGCAACCACTCAGTTGCAGGGATGCGCTCCAGATTGTGTGTGTTCGCTGATGTGGTGAAGTTTTTTCTTTAAAGAGAATAAAGGCTTATTTATTTATTTAAGGGAAGAGTCTCCTGTGTCAGAGGTAAAGCCGTAGGGTCGTAGCTGGAGTTTTTCTGACGTCTTCAGGACAGTGGAGTTTTCTGTATTATTTTTGGTTTATTAATAAAGAGAAGCTGGTGAAGGAACGGAAGGAAAACAACATTAAAAGTAGCTATAAACGGATAAAAAGTATACCGTGGTGGTGTTTAATAAACAGGAAGCTGTAGCAGAGGTGCTGTGGTGTAAGAGGAATAAAGTATCTGCGGACGTGACGTTAAAGGATAATAGTCAGCGTGATGATGGTAACAGTTACCTGTTAATGTTGAAGACTCCAGGACTTTCCTGTTTCTCTTTCTGAGGCTCTGCTGCAGTTTCCTCTAAAAATCCTCACTCTGTGTTCTGCAGCTGTCCCGGAGAGCGATGCAGCGCCTGATCCAGCGACTCCTGCGCAAACTCACCATCCTGGGCCAGTACGAGGAGTCTCTGGTGACGTCCAGCACACCGGTCACGCCCCCGGCGCCGGCGTCCTCGTCGGCGGGGGACAAGTCGTCCGCTTTAAAGGCGAAGCAGCACGTGAGGAGGGAGGAGTGCATCCTGAACGTGTGTGACGACCCGTTCATCCTCGCCCAGCAGCTCACACACATCGAGATGGTGAGTGAAGGGAAACGACAGTATTATGGGATGGCCCGCTAACGTTAGCTTAGCTTAATATTAACACATTAACATGGACCTGCAGAATTGAACTAAATAGAGGCGACTCTAAGTTGGAATTCGGAAATTCCGAGTTCGACCCAGGTCGAATATTATTTATGCATAAAATTTCGTCCTTAGCTTGTTTCGTAAAACACATCCCATAAACGTTAATAAATAAACGTCATCTTACGTAAAACACGCCTTTCGATCCCGGTCCCTGCGAATGAGCCGTCGCCATAGAAACCACAACCTACAGATTCGCTGCTGTCAAAGCGTTTAGACAGCTTCTGACCAATCAGAGCAAAGGATTCTGACGCTTTGTGGCGTTTCATTTACAGGAGAAACTCGGCTACATCGGCCCCGAGGAGTTCGTCCAGGCGTTCGTTCAGAAAAGACCTGCTGATAATCACAAGGTGAGTTTAATCCCTGCGACACGTGAATCGTTAACAGCTGAGACTTTAACCTTCAATCTCAAGAAGATCGTTAGAGGGATAAATACACATATTTATATATATATAAGATGGAGATGTTTCTGTATGTATGTATATATAAGATGGAGATGTTTCTGTATGTATGTATATATAAGATGGAGATGTTTCTGTATGTATGTATATATAAGATGGAGATGTTTCTGTATGTATGTATATATAAGATGGAGATGTTTCTGTATGGAAATCATGTACCATTTTTTTCTTTTCTGCATCGATTGATGTGTGTGTTTTTTTCCTCCTCAGAGTTTTTTCAGTAAAAGGAGGGTCAGTAATCTGGAAGCCTACGTGGAGTGGTTTAACCGGCTCAGTTACCTGGTGGCCACAGAAATCTGCCTGGTGAGCATTTTAGTGTGAAAAAAACATCTCGAGGAAGACGTGGTGTTGATATCAGAGCGATTCTCTGTAACCTCTAGCCAAAAAAAAAAAAAACCAGTTCACCGCATCATTTCTCAGAAATCTCCGCCTCCTTTTCGTCTGTGCTGTTATTAACGCTGTGGCGCCCCCTGCTGTGTGTGTGTGTGTGTAGCCGGTGAAGAAGAAGCACAGAGCTAGGGTGTTGGAGTTTTTCATCGACGTGGCTCGGGAATGCTTCAACATCGGCAACTTTAACTCCTTAATGGCTATAATCAGTGAGTTGAGGCTTTATTACATTAAACCCATACTTATAAACGTGTAATAAAGCCTTTGTATAATAATATATTAACCTGGGATTATTTCCACAGCTGGGATGAACCTGAGCCCCGTGTCCAGGCTGAAGAAAACATGGGGCAAAGTCAACACGGACAAGTTTGAGATCCTGGAGGTGAGACGCATTACAGCTTGGATGATTGTTTTTGTTTATTGTTGTTGTTTTGTTTTTGTATATCTTATATTCGTTATCGTTGCTTTCGTTATTTTAGCATCAGATGGATCCGTCCAATAACTTCTACAGCTACCGTACTGCACTGCGAGGAGCCACTCAGAGATCAGCTACGGCTCACACCACCAGAGAAAAGGTAGATTTACACACACACGGGCACAAGTTTCAGAAGAAGGAATAATGTACAGTTGCAGTAGAAATGGCCCTAAGGGCTGAGTGATAATATTATATCAATATATGGGGAAATTATGGCATTGTAAATATTCTGCTAATTATTTATTTATGTATGTATGTATTTATTTTTATTTTTTATTTGTTTATATTTTATTTATTTATTTTTTGGGCTGAATCTTACACTTAGAATTTTTTATTACAATTTTTACCTCACTTTTACTAGTAATTTTTTAAAATTAACTTTCAGGATTTGCAATTCTGTATTATTATTTAAAAAAATTTTAAAAATATATAGTTATTTATAATAAGAATAATATTTATTTTCTTTATATTTTTATCGTCTTTCATACGTCTGAAATGCAGAAAACAGAAATAAAAGAAAATAAATGTAATTAAAGATAAAAGAAAATAATAGACAAATAATAGAAATAACAAATGACAGCAGTAAAAAGAGCATAATATATTTAAAATACATATATATATATATATATATATATATATATATATATATATATATATATTGTTATGAAATATATTATTTTATATTACGTATAATATATTTATATTATTATAAAATATTTTATTTTATATTATGCATAATTATATTCTTATAAAATATATATTTTAGATGTATAATATATTTAAGTACATTTTAAAAATATATTATAATTAATTAATTTGTTCATAAATAATTAAAAACAATAATTAAAAAATGATTATAAAGGTCATATGAATGTAGGACTTTCACCATCTTCAAGCCCAAGAGCAGGAGTAGATCTGGACATCGAATGTCCCAATCGAATGTTAAAGACACGAGGCTGAGTCCAGTCCAAATTAAAAAATAATAAATTAAAGTCAGCTATCGAGTTCAGGAGACCCTGATGCTTTTAGTCTTAACTATCCGTACGCAAGATGGCTGCTGTGTCTGGACTTCTGGACCATACGTTGTTCTGATTCTCACAAATAAACACTCCATATCTAAAGCACCAGAGTAGTTAATATTAGAGGCGGTCAAGCACCATTATGGTCATTGTTTGAATTGTAACACCTTCAGTGTAGCCTTCCTTCACTCCAGTGACCGCTCTGTTTTATGCCAGACACTTCTGAATTTTCTGGACTAGTTTGAAAGTGAGATGAAATGGATGGTCAGAGAATTCGATCTGAGCTGCAGGTCATGATGACCGCAGAAAGATTTCGAGAGACGCTGAACATTTTACAGCTTGACTTTGAATCCGGAGAGTCAGGGATGTAGTGGCTCTGAAGCGCCATCTAGTGGACGTTGCTGTTGATCTGTTACTCCTCCATAGAGGTTCATGAGATACCAGTGTTTTTAGTTAAACCCAGCTGGAATCTTTATTCTGTTCTTTAGAAGAAGAAACAGCTTCTACTTCCAGTGACCATATTTAGTGACCAGTCCTCAGGGAATACTGTATATTTTGAAGCATGTATCTGTACCTACATCTCTTTTTTCATTTTTTCCCAGATTGTTATTCCGTTCTTCAGCTTGTTCATTAAGGATATCTACTTCCTTAACGAGGGCTGTGCCAGTCGACTGCCTAACGGACACATCAACTTCGAGGTAACATTAATCCAAAATAAACTGTGATATATATATTTTCGTCATTTTCTGATTTCTGCAGGTCCTGACCTCATTTTGTTTTTTTGGAAAAAAAAAAAATGTAGAAATTCTGGGAAGTGGCCAAGCAGGTGAACGAGTTTCTGGCGTGGAGGCAGGTGATCTGTCCGTTCGAGAGAGACCGGAAAACTCTGCAGTACCTCATCAGTGTGTCCGTCTTCACAGACGATGGTGAGGGTTCGTTCGTTTTAGATCGTATGGATGGATGGATGGATGGATGGATGGATGGATGGATGGATGGATGGATAGATAGGAAGATAGATAGATAGATAGATAGATAGATAGATAGATAGATAGATAGATAGAGAGACACTTTATTCATCCCAATGGGAAATGTACAACTTCCAGGTAATAAGGTAATAAATAAAAAATAAAATAAAAAATTTTAATAAAAATGTTTCATTTATATTATTGTAATCCTTTTATGTGGATCATCTGGAGAAAAAGTCTGTGTGAATGTCGTGTTACTATAGAAACGATAGTGTATTGGAGCGAGCATGCTAACGTAGCGATTCTCACTGTTCCAGAGCTGCAGTTGGCCTCGTACGAGAGCGAAGGCCCAGAGAACAACCTGGAGAGAGATACACGCCGATCCCTCAGGTGAGGACTCGCATCACATGTTCACCCTGAGGACACAAAAAAATAGGAAGCTTCATTGGTATCAGTTTCACTAAATCTTAACATGGTTTCTGCCACACTATGACATCACAGACTAATAAAAATAGAGTCATAGCTCCAGCTTGAATCCTTTGCGTAGAAGGCGTGGCCTAAATCTTGAAGGTGGAATTGTTTGATATCTTTATTGTATACAGAAGTAGACTAATAAAATGCTAAACTGGTGGGTTAAATTAGCTATGTTATTAGCATCCTGTTGGAAACCTACACAAGCTCAGGACATGTCTCGGTTAGCTTGATTGGCTGTGAAAAGCCAGTGATTTTCTCCGTAACCTGAGGACACGTTTTAATGACTTTATTTCTGATGTCGTTCATGTTGCAGGTCGTCTCTCAGCAGGATGTAGAAGCTGAAGTCTGGGAGTGTCGGTCCTGACTGGAATAAAAAAGTGAAACACTGCACAAAGCGTTTTTGTTTATATGAAGAAAATTCGTATCATATTTTTCTCTCTGTATTTTATAATGAGACTGGATTCTCATGACCGCATCGGCTCCGGATTGTTCATCTCATCTCATGTACCTCATGTTGAGCAGCTTGTGTAAGCTTAGTGAAGTGTTATAATCATATTATAAAGCCTATTATAATCTCGTGTAGAAACGAAGAGCCCGTCGCTGGCTGACCTCTTCTGTTACACCGTATAAGCTGTAAAATGTATTTCTATGTTTTATATGACGTTTAAGTGTTTTTTATGGATTTGTCTGCCTCGTGTATATAATTGCCTTATAAAGAAACTCTAAACATATCATTCTGCCTTGGAAGTCTCTTCTGTTTGATTGTGTAAAAATGAAGGTATTTACTGTGTGCAAGATGAAGTTTGGATTGTGAACTGTGATAGAATCTAATCACATCGTTTTAAAGAAACAATATTACCTCAGAGACTGATTCACAATATTGCAGTGTAAATGCTAGTGTAACCCCTGTGGGTCCTACTCGGAACCGTTCTGGGTGGGTCTCCGGCATGGGAGGCGGACGCTCTAACAAGGACTGCAGCCCCTAGCATCAGTTGATGGTTCACCTCTTGAGATCAGGGGAGTGAGGTTTACCTGCACAGCACCTACTGCTGGCCTCCATTACACTCACCCCCCTTAAACCTCACTCCCATCCAGGTCACGGCACCAATGTAACCCCCGCGGGTCCTACTCACAACTACTCTGAGCGGGACTCGAACCTGGGTCTCTGGCATGGGAAGCGGGTGCTCTAACAGGGAGCGGTGGTAGCTCAAGTGGTTAAGGCTCTGGATCGTTGACTAGAAGATCAGGGTTCAAGCCCCAGCACTGCCAAGCTGCCACTGCTGGGGATGCTGTATCATGGCTGACCCTGTGCTCTGACCCCAACCCCCCAAGGATGGTATATGCGAAGAAAGAATTTCACTCTGCAGTAATGTAGATGTGACAAATAAAGGCAACTTAATTTTTTTTTAGATCCTGGCTGGCTCGCCAATTTCTAGATTACAATGCACAAAATCTACTTCAATTAAATTATTAGAAATTATATGATAATCGAGTAATAATCATGTCACAGTGGTATAGATTTACACAAGATGGACTCAAATTCAACTTCAGAACCAGGTCAGGAACAGGGTTGTCATGGCGATGTGTCGGGCAGCACCAGGAATGTCCATGCTCGTTGATCATTCTGGTCTCGCTGCCGTCACCATGTGAATCTTTTCACTGATCCACATCTGACTCTTTGGGAATGTGAGAAGAGGATTTACACCATTAAATGAATCGGTCTTTCACTTCCACCTGTTTTAGAGTGTAGAGAGCATGCTGCACTTGTCTTTAGACTTCTGGCATTTCTCCAGCTCGCTGCAGAAGCTCAGAAATCTTTCATGGTAAAGAAATTGAGTTCAAGCAAGAAATGCAGATAAAATCTTGCAGGAATCCTGTATAAAGATGTATAAAGATACTTCAACAAATCAGCATGCAGAAACGCTAACCTTTAGCATAAAGAATGAACACCAGCACCTCTTCCTGAGGAGTTTAATAGCATGATGCAGAATTTTCTCAGAACTGAGGTCAATGTTAGAGATAAGAAGCAGGAGATGGAAGGCTGAGTACCAAGAAACAACAAGAGGTTAGCATGACCATGGATTACGAGTGTTTCAAAAATATGGCATGGGAGTCATTATCAGAGTCATCATGTTTCCTAAAAAAAGAATTTCTTAAAACCTCTTAAGTCTGTAAAACTGTTTCAGGGCCAGGGTTTTGTTTGGGTTTGTGATATCACTAAACGATCAGCACTGGACCAATCACATTACAGAGTAGAGGGTAACTGTGTGCTACCTGGACTCTTCAAAGCTGTGTGCTAAGCTAGCCAGCTGATTTACTTAGTGATGACCTGACTCATATTTTAAAATACAGACACTGTTCTATCGATAAAAATATCTCAAATCACTCATTTACTCTGAACAAATGTAACATTGAAAATGGTCTGTACTCCAAAATACAGACCGAGCAAGAATTTCTTTCATTTCTTTCACAGGAATAATGAAGATAGAGTGCTAACTGACATATCTTAGCACCAAAATCACTAAACACATCAGAAATGTGTGAGTAGAATTTTTTTTTGTTGTTGTCGTTTCAGGGCGGAGTTTAATTTTATCGTTTAAAAAGTAAAGCGGATATTCATAAATCCTGGCTTTTTATGAGAGTAAATGTTAACCTGTGTTTTAATGAATTAATTTTACCTGTTAAAATTTGTAATTTTATAAAAATTTAACCTGTTAAAATTTATTCGTTTTAATTCCGAACGCTTAGTCATACAGCAGAGGGCGCCGCTTTCGCGCACGCGCAGTGCGTTCAAGGGTGCGCTCCTACATTTTTAAGCGCGCGCCGCTCTCGTGGTTTCGCGCACACACTCATACACACACACACAGAAATCACGGCTGGCAGGATCTCAGGCCTCCACAGTCAGGCGCAGTTATCTAAAATGGATTAAAGGATTCATGCATGAGAGATTTTTCAACTTTACCGGAAATATGTCTCTGTTTAATAAGTTTGCAATATGGTAACTATGGCAACCCGGTTCATTTGGAAGCGCGCGCTGTTGGACCCCAGCTCGGTGCAGTTCTGACTTCGGAAACCATGTCGTTTATTGCGAAGAGCTGTTTAATGCCATAGCGTTCCTTTTTTTTTTTTTTTTTTGGTTTTTCGAAACTCTGCCTTGCAAAGTGCACGTGCACGTCCGGTGTGTCCCGGTCGGAGAAATGCGCGCCGCCGCGGTTCGGTTCGTCCGCCTGTGCGCGCTCGCCGTGTGTGTGTGTGTGTGTACAGGAGAGGACGAGTCCTGCCATGGAGCTTTTGATTTATACTTTGTGCTGGACAGGTGAGTGCAGCCACGCCCACCGCACAATAATAATAAAAAAAATGAATAATAATAATAATAAACACATTTAATGAGGAAATTTCACTATCATTTGGTTTATAATATTAATAAATATGATAACAAATATTTCTGCACCGAAGAGCTGAATGTTAATCGTTATATTAATAATAATAATAATAATAATAATAATAATAATAATAAGGTGTTCCTCAGATAGCAGCGTGATATGATAAGAGGCTATTCTGCCCTCTTCCATCTTGCTCCACCCTCTTCTATACTGTACACACCCTCCTCCATCCAGCTCCGCCCTCCTCCATACTGTACATACCCTCTTCTATACTGTACACACCCTCCTCCATCCAGCTCCGCCCTCCTCCATACTGTACATACCCTCTTCTATACTGTACACACCCTCCTCCATCCTGCTCCAGCCTCCTCCATACTGTACACACCCTCCTCCATCCTGCTCCAGCCTCCTCCATACTGTACACACCCTCCTCCATCATGCTTCACCCTCCTCAATACTGTACACACCCTCCTCCATCATGCTTCACCCTCCTCAATACTGTACACACCCTCCTCCATCCTGCTCCAGCCTCCTCCATACTGTACACACCCTCCTCCATCCTGCTCCAGCCTCCTCCATACTGTACACACCCTCTTCCATCATGCTACACCCTCCTCCATACTGTACACACCCTCTTCCATCATGCTACACCCTCTTCCATACTGTACACACCCTCTTCCATCATGCTACACCCTCCTCCATACTGTACACACCCTCCTCCATCCAGCTCCGCCCTCCTCCATACTGTACATACCCTCTTCTATACTGTACACACCCTCCTCCATACTGTACACACTCTCCTCCATCATGCTACACCCTCCTCCATACTGTACACACCCTCCTCCATCATGCTACACCCTCCTCCATCATGCTTCACCCTCCTCCATACTGTACACACCCTCCTCCATCATGCTACACCCTCCTCCATCATGCTTCACCCTCCTCCATACTGTACACACCCTCCTCCATCATGCTACACCCTCCTCCATACTGTACACACTCTCCTCCATCATGCTACACCCTCCTCCATACTGTACACACTCTCCTCCATCATGCTACACCCTCCTCCATACTGTACACACCCTCCTCCATCATGCTACACCCTCCTCCATACTGTACACACTCTCCTCCATCATGCTACACCCTCCTCCATCATGCTTCACCCTCCTCCATACTGTACACACCCTCCTCCATCATGCTACACCCTCCTCCATCATGCTTCACCCTCCTCCATACTGTACACACTCTCCTCCATCATGCTACACCCTACTCCATACTGTACACACTCTCCTCCATCATGCTACACTCTCCTCCATACTGTACACACCCTCCTCCATCATGCTTCACCCTCCTCCATACTGTACACACCCTCCTCCATCATGCTACACCCTCCTCCATACTGTACACACTCTCCTCCATCATGCTACACCCTCCTCCATACTGTACACACTCTCCTCCATCATGCTACACCCTCCTCCATACTGTACACACCCTCCTCCATCACACTACACCCTCCTCCATCATGCTTCACCCTCCTCCATACTGTACACACCCTCCTCCATCATGCACCACCCTCCTCCATACTGTACACACCCTCCTCCATCATGCTACACCCTCCTCCATCATGCTTCACCCTCCTCCATACTGTACACACCCTCCTCCATCATGCACCACCCTCCTCCATACTGTACACACCCTCCTCCATCATGCTACACCCTCCTCCATACTGTACACACCCTCCTCCATACTGTACACACCCTCCTCCATCATGCTTCACCCTCCTCAATACCATACACACCTTCCTCCATCATGCTCCACCCTCCTCCATACTGTACACACCCTACTCCATACTGTACACACTCTCCTCCATCATGCTACACCCTCCTCCATACTGTACACACCCTCCTCCATCATGCTCCACCCTCCTCCATACTGTACACACCCTCCTCCATCATGCTACACCCTTCTCCATACTGTACACACCCTCCTCCATACTGTACACACCCTCCTCCATACTGTACACACTCTCCTCCATCATGCTACACCCTCCTCCATACTGTACACACCCTCCTCCATCCTGCACCACCCTCCTCCATACTGTACACACCCTCCTCCATCATGCTACACCCTTCTCCATACTGTACACACCCTCCTCCATACTGTACACACCCTCCTCCATACTGTACACACTCTCCTCCATCATGCTACACCCTCCTCCATACTGTACACACCCTCCTCCATCATGCTACACCCTCCTCCATCATGCTTCACCCTCCTCCATACTGTACACACCCTCCTCCATCCTGCACCACCCTCCTCCATACTGTACACACTCTCCTCCATCATGCTACACCCTCCTCCATACTGTACACACCCTCCTCCATCATGCTACACCTTCCTCCATCATGCTCCACCCTCCTCCATCATGCTTCACCCTCCTCCTTACTGTACACACCCTCCTCCATCATGCTACACCCTCCTCCATACTGTACACACCCTCCTCCATCATGCTACACCCTCCTCCATACTGTACACACCCTCCTCCATCATGCTTCACCCTCCTCGATACTGTACACACCCTCCTCCATCATGCTACACCCTCCTCCATACTGTACACACCCTCCTCCATCATGCTACACCCTCCTCCATACTGTACACACCCTCCTCCATCATGCTACACCCTCCTCCATACTGTACACACCCTCCTCCATCATGCTTCACCCTCCTCAATACTGTACACACCCTCCTCCATCATGCTACACCCTCCTCCATACTGTACACACCCTCCTCCATACTGTACACACCCTCCTCCATCATGCTTCACCCTCCTCAATACCATACACACCTTCCTCCATCATGCTCCACCCTCCTCCATACTGTACACACTCTCCTCCATCATGCTACACCCTCCTCCATACTGTACACACCCTCCTCCATCATGCTACACCCTCCTCCATACAGTACACACCCTCCTCCATCATGCTACACCCTTCTCCATACTGTACACACCCTCCTCCATCATGCTACACCCTCCTCCATACTGTACACACCCTCCTCCATACTGTACACACTCTCCTCCATCATGCTACACCCTCCTCCATACTGTACACACCCTCCTCCATCATGCTACACCCTCCTCCATCATGCTTCACCCTCCTCCATACTGTACACACCCTCCTCCATCATGCTACACCTTCCTCCATCATGCTCCACCCTCCTCCATCATGCTTCACCCTCCTCCTTACTGTACACACCCTCCTCCATCATGCTACACCCTCCTCCATACTGTACACACCCTCCTCCATCATGCTTCACCCTCCTCAATACCATACACACCTTCCTCCATCATGCTCCACCCTCCTCCATTATGCTCCACCCTTTTCTATACTGTACACACCCTCCTCCATCATGCTACACCCTCCTTCATCATGCTTCACCCTCCTCAATACCATACACAACCTCCTCCATTATGCTCCACCCTCCTCCATTATGCTCCACCCTTTTCTATACTGTACACACCTTCCTCCATCATGCCACACCCTCCTCCATACTGTACACACCCACCTCCATCCTGCTCCAGCCTCCTCCATACTGTACACACCCTCCTCCATCATGCTTCACCCTCCTCAATACCATACACACCCTCCTCCATCATGCTCCACCCTCCTCCATTATGCTCCACCCTTTTCTATACTGTACACACCTTCCTCCATCATGCCCCACCCTCCTCTATACTGTACACACCCCTTTCCATCCTGCTCCACCCTCTTCTCTACTGTACACACCCTCCTCCATACTGTACACACCCTCCTCCATCCTGCCGCACCCTCTTCTATACTGCACACTGTACACACAATCCTCCATCATGCTACACCCTCCTCCATACTGTACACACTCTCCTCCATCATGCTACACCCTCCTCCATACTGTACACACCCTCCTCCATCCTGCACCACCCTCCTCATTACTGTACACACTCTCCTCCATCATGCTACACCCTCCTCCATACTGTACACACCCTCCTCCATCATGCTACACCTTCCTCCATCATGCTCCACCCTCCTCCATCATGCTTCACCCTCCTCAATACCATACACACCCTCCTCCATCATGCTCCACCCTCCTCCATTATGCTCCACCCTTTTCTATACTGTACACACCTTCCTCCATCATGCCCCACCCTCCTCTATACTGTACACACCCCTTTCCATCCTGCTCCACCCTCTTCTCTACTGTACACACCCTCCTCCATACTGTACACACCCTCCTCCATCCTGCCGCACCCTCTTCTATACTGCACACTGTACACACCATCCTCCATCATGCTCCACCCTCCTCCATAATGTACTCACCCTCTTCCTCCACCCTCCTCCATACTGTATGTCTTTCTCTCTAGCTCTCTTTCCCATAACCTTGTATTTCCATCTTGTTCTGTCTATATCTGTCTCACCATCTCACACTCTCTTTCTGTCTGTCTGTTTTTCTCCAGCAACCTCTCTCTTAGTCTGTCTGTCTCACTATCTGTCTGTCTCTCACTTTGTATCTCACTTCCTCACTACCTGTCTGTCTGTCTGACACTTGTTCATGATATATCTGCATTACTCTGTCTCACTCTGTCTCACTAACTCTCTCTCTCTCTCTCTCTCTCTCTCTCTCTCTCTCTTTCTTTTTCTCTCCTTACCCATCTCAGTTTGTATCTCACTTCTCCCTTTCTGTTTATCTCTATATCTAACTTGCTCTGTCCCTTTCTCTTATTTAATCATTTTACTACTCTCTCTCTCTCTCTCTCTCTCTCTCTCTCTCTTTGTTCATCTCTTATTATTTATTGCTCTCTGTCTCTGAAGTGGTTTAGGGAGCAATGAACTCTTTATCCAAGGAAACCTCGATGAGCTTTTTATGTTCTCTCTTTCATTTTGTCAACATCTCTCTATCCATCCATCGATCTCACCCAGATTCTTTGTATCTCACATCCCCACACATCTCTGTATTTATTTCCCCTTTCTTTTCTTGAGCTTTCTCCAGCCTCCTGTAATCTCCTGCACAGCTCTCTGGAGCCCTTTTATGGATCTGTTTATTTCTCCATCCTAACACAGTTTGCGTGTGACGTTCCAGGTCCGGCAGCGTGTCCACCAACTGGCGGGAGATATACGAATTTGTAGAGCAGCTAACTAATCGCTTCGTAAGGTAAGCAGGCTGAGAGACTCAGTGTCTCAGAGAGAATATACTCTTTAATGAAAACAGATGGAGCTTCAGAGCCACGCAGCAAAAACCACACCGAGGACATGTGCACTAAATATAAGTCTAATAACGGATTACTATGTTTAACATCAGACAGTGTGTGTGTGTGTGTGTGTCTGTGTGGGTGTGTGTGTAGACTCTTAAACCCCACATGACCACAGCAGTCAGTCGTCCAGCTTCAGTGCACGCTAGTGTATTGTTATAGTTTTAAATATAAATAGTAATGAAGGTCAGTTTGAGTTTAGCACTGAAGTGTTTATCCGCATCACACCCTCTGACATCCACATGCTTTTATTTCACAGCCCGAAGATGAGGGTTTCGTTTATCGTCTTCTCCTCGAGCGCAGAAGTCATTCTCCCTCTCACCGGAGACAGGTGTGTGTTCACACTCACACACTCGGACTAGTTTCTTCATCTCACTCATTATTTTTTTCTGGCCCTGAAATGAGCTCTGTTCCTGTGTTTAGCTCCACCTAGTTAAAAGGGCACCTGATGCAGACGATGCATATACAGTGGAACCTCAATATGAATTGAATTCGTCTGGATGTGAAAATTTGTATTGACACGAATTTTCCCATAAGAAATAATAAATACAGATAATCCGTTTCAGCCGCCCAAAAACATGACCGATATTCCTGATACGAAGCGCATGTAAACTGCTTACAAAGAACTGACCCAAGCCAAGAATTCCATGTCAAGGGTCCTCACAGGAAGTCGTGCCACCAAGCTTGGGCTAAAAATAGAACAGATCATTCACTCCACCAATCTGTCAACAAGAAAACACCCCAAAAATCACCTAGATTTTGAATGCATGCGGAAGGCAACGTTGGTAAACAGCTTTCACTGACTGAACAATAATCCGTAAACTTTCTTCGGTCGGCTTCAGAGTTCTGAGCGGCTCCTGGATGTGCGCTCAACTTAACCGCTGTTCGCTTCGTTCGTATGCCAAAAATGCTTCGTATGCCAATGCGAATTTCTTGCAAAATTTCAATTCTTAAGACGAAAATTTGTAAGGGAGGACATTCGTATGCCGAGTTTTAGCAAAGATTTGAAAGGATGAATGTGGAATATGATTGCAGATTTTGTGCAATTGGAATTAGAGCAAAAAAAAATACAAACTACCCCTTTAAAACAGGGAATTTGACTTCTTTTTAAGCACAAATCCGAGAAGCCAATATTCCTACACTGTTTCACTGAATTACTAGCAAGTTCTTTTGTGAACAAGTCCATATGAACACCCTGTAATTAACTTCTTAAGTGATTTAATGTCATGAATGTTTGAAAACATGAAGCCGTAAGCCGATAGCGAGAGACACTGTAACTTTGGGTTTCTTTTCCGTTCCTGTGCTGAGGTTTTTATTCAGACTGTAGTCTAAACTCTGGCTGGTGAATAAAAGCTGTGTAATTTAATCCTGTGTAGAAGTTCAGTGGGATTTTAACTGAGGAGCAGAATGTGTAAAGGTGTTTGTTCCACTCCTGCAGGAAGATCTTTGATCTGATTGTAAAGCTAAAACACAACACATGCTTCACGTGACTTTCGAACTAACTAACGGGTCACGTGACACTTCCTCTCTGTGCTCGCAGGGCAGCTATAGACAAGGGTTTGGATCTGTTGAGTAAAATCAGACCTGCGGGTGATACCTACATGCACGAGGGACTGAAAAAGGTAAGGCTGGATTCTGCAATCTGATTGGTCAGAAAGTGGGACACACTTAATTAATTCATTGATTGTGGTCGCTATAGTAACGACTTCACAGGGACTTTAACATAAACTGACTTTATAGCGTTTATGGAAGGAGTTTCCAGTTTTAGAGGATATCTTCAGGATAGATGGTTTTTTATCCGGTTTCTCTTTTTGTCTTATGAACTTTAAGAGAGATTATATGTGTATAGTATACCTAGCTGCTCCAACTTAACTGAGAACAGGAAGGAACTCAGGTCAGGATTATGAATAAATAGCGAGGTTTGATTGCATTACTTGTTGTATGGAGTGTGTTCATGCTCCTGTGGATGTGTTCAGGTTATAGAGCAGATGAAAGCCCAGAGCACAAAAGCCGCAAGCATCGTCATTGCACTGACTGATGGGAAACTGAGCGTCTACCCACACGATCTCGCCGTGAAGGAGGTGAGAGTTTATAGATGTATATAAAAGCAGTGTCTGGATACATTTTCTGAACTTAATTGTCTCGGTAACTGAAGCTGAAGCAGTATTTCTGTGATGCTATTTAGATTCAGATTTTAGTCAGATTCAGCTCAAAGTGAGGGTTTAATACAAAAATTGCTCAGCGCTACTCACCAATAACAAACAGAAGTCTGATGAAACTACAATACATCACTCTAAAATCTGTGAAGACACTCAAAAACATTATGCAAGGACAATTTCAGATGCATAAATATGGCTCAAAAAATTAATTAATTAATGTCTTCATTTTAAAGTCTACTAATCTTCATCAGAGCCATTGCTTATCTTGATAAAATGATGAGCTATGCTATATTGACAAAGGTTTTGGAACGTCTACCTTTCCATGCACATGAATGTAATATGGAGTTGTCCCCCCTTTGCAGCTATAACAGCTTCAACTCTTCTGGGAAGGCTTTCCACAAGGTTTAGGAGTGTGTTTATGGGAATTTTTGACCATTCCTTCTAATAGGAGCACATTTGTGAGGTCAGGCACTGATGTTGTGATGCTCTAATTCACCCCAAAGGTGTTCTATGGGGTTGAGGTCAGGACTCTGTGCAGGCCAGTCAAGTTCCTCCACACCAATCTCGCTCATCCATCATGTGTTTCTGGACCTTGCTTCGTGCACTGGTGTGCAGTCATGTTGGAACAGGAAGGGGTCATCCCCAAACTGTTCCCACAAAGAGCATGAAATTGTCCAAAATGTCCTGGTATGAAGCTGAAGCATTAAGAGTTCCTTTCACTGGAACTAAGGGGCCGAGCCCAACCCCTGAAAAACAACACCTGAATTCAATTTCATTGATTTGAAGGGGTGTCCCAAAACTTTTGGCAATATAGTGTACATGAGTCATAAGTAGTAGTAATGCTATTTTGGGCTTCAGTCTGCATCTTCTATTCCACAAGAAGATTTCCCAATGTAAATATTGATGTAAAATTTGGAGGTTAGTCGATTACTCTGAATATATCTAAATATAATATCTTATATTTGTGTGTGTGTGTGTGTGTGTGTGTGTGTGCAGGCTGATCTGGCGAGACAGTACGGAGCTCGTGTTTACTGTGTAGGAGTGACTGACTTTGATGTCCTGCAAGTATGTGACACACGATGATGATATTTCATTATGAAGTAGGATTTAAGTTTTTACGCATTATTTCCTCATTCTGAATCTTTATTGTCTGATTTCTGAAAACGGTCATTGTCTTGGCCTTTACAGAACGGTCAATTCCTAATTTATTCATTCTGTGGAGAAGGTCTAGGATTGCTACTGATTTAAATGTTTTAATGTAGAGTTGTGTGTAAACGTTTGCATGAAAATACATTTCCAGGGCAAACCAGATACTAAAGCTGCTGCTGTAAGTAAAATACACTTCTTCGTGTCCGCCGTCTTGTCCTAAAGGGACATACACTGGACAAACATTTATCCGAAGTGAAATTCGAGCCGAGGCTGTAATTGGATTGCAGCAGCCGAGCACTTCCTGATTGCTGTAGACATGAGCGGGAGCTGAAAGCCCTCCGGATGTCGCATCATTAAGACTGATTTAAGACTCTGAAGCCAGCAGTGCTGTTAGCTGAGCTTGTGGAAAGTGTGTGTGTGTGTGTGAGAGAGAGAGTTTTTAGTGATGATATTTGCCTGTTTTGTTGTTTTTTGTGTGTGTTCTCCAGCTGGTTGATATCGCAGACAACAAAGATCAGGTGTTTCCTGTGCTGGATGGATTCCAGGCGCTCAAGTCGATTGTGAATTCTGTAAGAAAGGATGTTTTTAGCGATAAATCCGTGCGATACGGCAAAAATATTGCACTGTATCGCCTGTTCCTTACAACCAATCAATTGAACGTGTGCATTTTGTCTAAATATTTCTTATTTACAGATTTTAAAGAAATCCTGCGTAGAGATCTTCTCCGTTGAACCATCCAGCGTGTGTGTGAACGGTACAGTGCGAAAAAGGTTTAGAAAAAATCTAATAATAAAAATAAAGATGTCATAAATTGCAATTGAAATCGAATGTTTTGTTGCAGAAACTTTTAACATCGTTCTAAAAGGGAAGGGCTTTACTCAGGGGCGGAGCTCTGAGGGCGTGCTCTGTACCATCTCCGTCAATCAACAGGAAGCCTACAGTAAGCCATTACACACACATCAGACACAAGCAGGACGTTTCATCCTCAAACAGCCACACTTACACTATATTGCCAAATGTTTTGGGACTTCTGCCTTTACATGCACATGAACGTAATATGGAGTTGAACCCTGATCTTCCGGTCATTAACCCCGAGCTTTAAGCACTTGAGCTACCACCACCCTAATGGTAAAGTCCCAAGTCCACCAAGGCCCTTTAGCCTCAATTGCTCAGTAAAAAGTAAAACATTTTCAAAAATTCCTATAAATGTATGGTTTCTGCTTTAAACAATGTACAGATATGAGAGAGATTATTCAGAAGGGTTTGTGATGGCTATCGGTCATCAAAGCCACCCAACTACCTCTGAAAAACTAGCTCCATCTTGGAAAACGAGCAATTTTACAGATTTATATCTTCACATACACACACACCCACACCCACACACACATACACACACATAGCTGCCCTTATCATCTGCCCTTAGATGTCCATTACAAGTCAGCTGTAGAGTAAACAGTTTTTCTGAATTCTTTACTGAAGGAAATGAACCCTAATGGTCACCTGTAGTAAATCAGTCACTCAGTCACACACACACACACACACACACACACAGTGGATAGAGATCAAGCTACCACTTGAATGCATCACACTTGCTTATGTTAATCTGTGCTATTTTGGGAAGCTCTGTTCTGTGTTATGTGAATTGTGTCATTGTTTGAGAGAGCTTCATGGCGTCACGTTATTAAATTTCAGCCGCTGGGCTGCAGTGATCTCATGCTGATGTCTTTTTCCTTCTCTTAGATGAAAAGCCCAGCGTTGTGAAGGACACTTATTTGCTGTGTCCGGCTCCGCTGTTGACCGAAGTTGGACAGTGAGTAACATTCTTCTTACATTCAGCTCCCATTTTAGCAAACAGCAGCTGGACAGAGCTGGCACTCTCACAGGGAGGGGGAGAGAGAGAGAGAGAATCCTTTGCTCTCTGTTTGGGTTTCAGTGTGCTTCCATGAGAGCACTGATAAGGAGAGGCTGCACCCATAAACAGTATCTGCGTGTGTGTGTGTGTGTGTGTGTGTGTGTGTGTGTGTGTTTTAGTTTACCCTGGCATGAAGCCTGAGGTCAACTTTTCTACTGTTTTCTCTTCTTTTCCGCCAAATACCTACAGTAAAAGTTAGAGCTTTACCCCTGACTATTACAAAGGTCTGATGTTGGAGACTACGAACATAAACCTTACAAACATTTATTTTTGTACACAGAAAACCTATACACACACACACACACAAATTATAGTGTATATATATATATATATATATATATACATATACACTATGCACTAAACACTGATGATCTGTTAGTGGGTGGGATATATTAGGCAGCAAGTCTACATTTTGTCCTCAAAGTTGTGGGGTGTTCCTGGTCTGCAGTGGTCAGTATCTATCAAAAGTGGTCCAAGGAAGGAACAGCGGTGAACCGGTGACAGGGTCATGGCAGGCCAAGGCTCACCGATGCACGTGGGGAGCGAAGGCTGGCCCATGTGAGACGAGCTACTGTTGCTCAAGAAGAAATTAATGCTGATTCTGATATAAAGGTGTCAGAATACAAAGTGCATCATAGTTAGTTGTGTATGGAGTTACATAACTGCTGACCCCTGTGCACTGTGGAAAGCACCAGCAATGGGCATGTGAACATCAGAACTGGACCATGGAGCAATGGAAGAAGGTGGCCTGATCTGATGAATCACGTTTTCTTTTACATCACGTGGATGGCCGGGTGTGTGTGCGTCGCTTACCTGGGGAACACATGGCACCAGGATGCACTATGGGAAGAAGGCGAGCCGACGGAGGCAGTGTCATGCTTTTGGCAATGTTCTGCTGGGAAACCTTGGGTCCTGCCTTCCATGTGGATGTTACTTTGACATGTCCCACCTACCTAAGCATTGTTGCAGACCATGTACCCCCTTTCATGGAAACGGTATTCCCTGATGGCTGTGGTCTCTTTCAGCGCCGTGCCACAAAGCAAAAATGGTTCAGGAATGGTTTGATGACCACAACAACCAGTTTGAGTTGTTGACTTGGCCTCCAAATTCCCCAGATCTCAATCCAATCCAGCATCTGTGGGATGTGCTGGACAAACAAGTCCCATCCATGGAGGCCCCACTCCACAACTTACAGGACTTAAAGGATCTGCTGCTAACATCTTGGTGCCAGATCCCACAGCACACCTTCAGGGATCTAGTGGAGGATCTATGAATATGTATAATATGCAAATTATAACTAAACAAAAAACACCATATATCTTCCCACTATCCCTCATAATCGAACCTTAGCACAATCAGCTGACTAGTTAGCTAACAGCCACTAAACTAGTCGGTACAGTTAGGATTTCAGGTATCAGGCGTCCTGATTTACATTAGTTTAAAATTTACTCTCACATCATCTGCCATTGATCTCTCATTGGTCCGAATCTGTGAACGCATAATCGTAGCCCCACCCTGATCTGGTCCAATAAGGGGACTGGATATTGTTTATTAATCTGTATCCGATCTTCAGCTTCAGGGAAACATCTGATTCTGGGCTGTTCCTCTCTCCACAGCTCACTTGAAGTGCTGATTAGTTTCAATCACGGACACTCCTTCATTTCAAGTCCGATTACGATCCACGCCACTACGTGTGTGAGTATAACAGCATCGTGTCATGACAGACGGTTTAATTATTCCTGCATGTTTTTAGCGTGTCGCTAAAACACTATTAAGCCAACACTAGAACTGTTTGTACTCTGTCCTGTATCTGTTTCTCATCACAGATACAGGATAAGGATGCTGAGCAGTTTAATCTGAACTCGAATCTTATTCAAACAAAATATTTCCTGAAGCAAAAGGCTGGTTTAAAGGGGGTGCCAATAATTATGGACGAGAATTACTATATGAAAGATGGCTGAGAAAATATAAATATAAACATCACAGATGCATGAAATGTGCACTGTTGATTCATTTAAAGAAAAATGTTTTTCTAAATACTGCAAAAAGTATTGGCACCCTTACCATTAGTATTTGGCTCCTGCATGCTGGGGAAAAAAACAAAAGAGCAGTAATTATCTATTCAAATCGATGAGAATTAATTTCTGAAACCGTTCAAAAAGTTTTGCCACCCCCAATAATTCCGCTTGGCTGATCTACACTGACATCAGAATGACGATTGTTATGTGAAATATATAAAATGTGTGTTTTTACAGTCTAGTGGTGTGGTGGTGATTGTGGTTCTACTGGTTCTGCTATTACTAGCGGCTCTGGTCCTGCTTTGGTGGTTCTGGCCACTTTGCTGCACCGTGGTGAGAAATACAGTACAAATCCTCGACTCCATCAGTAACAGTGACAGCACCAGCCAGCTGTTGTAATAATTCCCATTCCATTTTGTCCATCTGACAGGTCATTAAAGATCCTCCGCCCTCTCGACCTCCTCCTCCTCCACCTCCTCCGCTTATCGTAAGTACCCAAACTTTGCTATTCAGACTTCTGCATATCTTTCTGTCCAAGCTGAAAATTCGTCAAAATAGATTCCTCACTACATGAAAACGCTGGCCACGTTAGTGCTCTGAATAACCTCTAGATGGCGCTGGTGTAACCACATACATCTTAACAAGCATAAAAACCAAAGAGCGTTGCTTGACTATGGTGGCCGAGAAGTGCAAAACAAAATAACAAATCCGAAAACACAAGGACGATTCAGACAAAGCGGAAAGGTAGGTCTGTGAATAGAATTCTCACCTCTGATTGGACGACTCAGGATATACAGAAAGAAGGAAATTGTGTATCTAGCTTTATTTCTTGTACATGTGTGGAGTTCTGCCTTCACTTTAATCTGTTTCTAGAGCAACTTTAAATCTTTTAAAGACAGTAACAAACATATATATTTATGTTTATAAGAAAATAGAATTCATTCAGCTCTACTGTGAGGAAGGACGTTCATATGGTCAGTGTGATGTTGGATATCCTGATAGTGTATCATGGAGTAAAGATTAGTTTACGATCACCAAAAACACACCAGGAATGTATGGAAGAGTAAACTGTTCCAGATTAAAGGATGTAAGGAGCGCTATAAGAGCAGAGCTGTGTTCATACACACACCAATCCACTTTCTACTGCTGCAGCTACTGCTGGACTTCCTGTAGATCCTGAGTGACCCATGTCTCGTCCAATCAGAAAGAATTCCATTCACAAGATATTCCTACCTTTTCCGGTTTGTCTGATCCGTCCTTGTGTTTTCGGATTTGTTATTTTGTTTTGCATTTCTCAGCCACCGTAGAACCAGAACCAGTGCATTCATATAAACCTACACTACCATCAATTAACCAATTAACCAACAGCTTCTGACCAATCAGAAACAGAATTCAACTGAAGCTCAGAGATCATTATGTAGCTGTTACAGATCAATCTCTTTAGAGCTTTCTGAAACAGCACCATCTATCTGCTATACTAGGCACTAAATAAATAAATAATGTGTGTTTGCGTTTCTGAGGAGCCGGAAGAAGACCCTCTACAGAAGAAGAAATGGCCCACTGTTGATGCGTCCTATTACGGAGGCAGAGGAGTCGGAGGGATCAAACGCATGGAGGTAAAGACCTCAGAACTTTCTGCTTCTTTATTGAACCCTTTAATTCATCAATAATTTCAAAACATCCAGATTCTTCAGACATTTGAATGTCATGTGAATTTTGATTTGAACGTCAGTTATATATCAGAAGACCATGAGATTTACCTGAATTTAATATAAAAATCGTTCAGTTGTGTTCCTAGGCACTCTAGTTAATTTCACAAGTTTGTTTAAACACCTCTCATCCATTCTGGGTCAAATCCTGAGCTGTGGGTGAGTCGGTGTGGTTAAGCAGAAGGTACTTGTCCACAGGTAAACGTGAGTCACGTGAGGAAAGACTAAATGCTGCTCTGCTCTTGTGACAGGTTCGTTGGGGAGGAAAAGGCTCTACTGAGGAAGGAGCACGACTGGAGAAAGCCAAAAACGCTGTGGTCACCATGCCTGAGGAGGAGGAACTGCAAGAGCCAATTGTTAAAGCTCCTCGCAGACCACCACCTCCCCATCCACCCCCACCTCCATCTAAATGGTACACCCCGATTAAGGTGAGTCTAAATTTCCAATTGGGTCAAAAACTCTTTCAGAGAACTGTGAAAGGATGAGTGATTGGTGATTGGTTTGCATATTAACATAACAGCACATTCCAAATGTTTTATTCCTCTTATACCACAACCATCATGGTTTTCGTTAAATTATGGGTCTCTCCATCTCTGTTGTTTGAATAACTTTTAGTAATGCCATGTTTCTGTTCGTGTCTTCAGGGTCGCTTCGATGCTCTGGGAGCTTTACTACGGCGACAGTACGACCGAGTCGCTATCATGAGACCTACAGCGCATGACAAGGTACGTTTCTGTTGGCTCTTTCTGAAGTGAAACGTACAAAGCATGTGCCATGAGCGACAGCAGAACAAATTTAACTTAAGGCAGGAAGCCTGCAGGAATGAGCACACGGCTCTACTAATGCAGCTATTGAAATAGATTTCCATTTCTCTCCTGAGCTGCTAGGAGAACAGGAAGGAGAAAAAAAGGTGGAAAGGTTTGGTGGAACTCTTCATTATACTGATTAAAATAAAGTTTGGCTACACTGAGGGAAAGTCCACAACTATTGACCCAAAAGATTCCTATAAGACCAGGCACATACAACATAAATACCACAGACAACTTAAATAGATAAAAGATAAATTCATGTTGAATAAATAGGGTGTCAATACTTCTAGAGCTGGATATATGGACAGAGAGACAGAATGTGAATGTTTTGGGTGTGATTAGAATGTGTACTACAGTTAGCCACTAGAGGGCGCCAAAAACAATTTAATCAGCGCTATTCAGCGTGCGCTCTATTAATTCAAAACATTTTCTTGTATTCACTGAGTACTTTATTTAGAGCTAATTATTTGTGTGTGACTTTAACATGCGTGTTTGTGTTGTGTTTTTGTGTTGCAGGGTCGCTGCATCAAGTTCACAAGGATTCAGAGTCGCTAGCTCACTCACTTTGTGCCTTTTTATTGGTTTTTATTTTCACGATTTTGTATATGCTCTGCCGTTAGATGATTGTACATTGATTGTTTTCCTTTTACATTTTTCACTTTAATTCTCTTGTTTTTACTGGCCAGTCCTGCTGATTTGATTTGATGCACTAGTGCCTTACTTTGACTTGTTTTTCTGTAGCGTTTCACTACAGCAAACACGGAAAGTCAAATGACACCTAATTAATATTTATTAGTAAAAATGAAAACAAAAGATCTAAAGATCATTTGAATTTGAAAATGACCGAAACTAGTCTTACATGTCACTATCCCAGACAAAAGAACAGAGTTTCTCCAGGTGATGCATCAATATAAATGGAAAAACTCAACAGATCTCATGTTTATGATTGGACATCAGCACATGCTAGGTAGCATAACTGTATCTTCTGACCACTGACTCTAAAGAAAATAAAGAATTTTTTTTTTTCAGTCTGGATTCTGACTGTGTTCAGGTTCTTCACCTTTCCAGTCGTTACGGTGTGTGAATGGTGTGAAAGAGGTAAAGAAGCGAGTGCAGGCAGGTTGGAATGGGTGGAGAAAGGTGTTGGGAGTTCTGTGTGATAGGAAAATATCGGCAAGAATCAAGGGGAAGGTGTACAAGACAGTGGTGAGACCGGCCATGCTGTATGGTTTAGAGGCAGTGTCACTGAGGAAGAGACAGGAGTCAGAGCTGGAGGTAGCAGAGCTGAAGATGTTGAGGTTCTCTTTGGGAGTGACACAGTTGGACAGGATTAGGAAAGAGTACATCAGAGGGACAGCTCATGTTGGACGTTTGGGGGATGAAGTTAGGGAGGCCAGATTAAGATGGTTTGGACATGTCCAGAGGAGGGAGAGTGAGTATATTGGTAGGAGAATGTTGGACATGGAGCTGCCAGGCAGGAGGCAAAGAGGAAGGCCAAAGAGGAGGTATATGGATGGAATAAATGAGGATATGAAGCTAGTGGGTGTAAGTGTTGAGGATGCAGAAGATAGGGATAGGTGGAGAGAGATGATTCACTGTGGCGACCCCTGAAGGGAAAAGCCAAAATAAGAAGACTGTGTGTGAATGGTGTGCTGTCAAGGATCTGTGTCCCATCCAGGATGTAGACTCCAGACTCTGACCAAGACTTATATCATTACAGATGAGATCAGACACAGGACCATGACTCATTTTCACTTACATTTATCATCTGATCAATCAGATTTTGCTCATTATCAGTTCATTAAAAAAAGGTACATGAAATTCATCTGGTGCCGGAAAGGAACCATAACCAGTTCAAACCTGTCGAGATTTCATCCAAAAACAAACAAACAAACAAACAAAACTGACCGAATGTTTCTCGATCAATCTGACCAAAGTAGCTCAGGTTTATCAGCTATTAATCATCTTACTCATTAGCAACAAATTAAAAAAGATGCAGAAACACATTGGTTTACAAAGCCAATTTAAACTGCTGAGTTTTAACCAAGTTATAAGTAAATTAAAATGGTTATAGTTGAATGGATTTCATTATAGTTGCAGTTCAGCTAGTTAACACGTGTTAGCTGGCTAGTAACTTGATTTAGGTAGATTTAGGTATTATTTGATCGCATTTTACACATATTTCAGTATATATTTCTGTGTTAGTGTTGTTTTATACTCAACATAAAAAAACTATAATTTAAAGTAGTCTATTTTATGTTGTTTATATTTTTTTATTAGAAAAGCTGCTTAAGGATATAACTAAGCTCAACTTGCAAGTATTATATTTCATTTAATTTCTAAAACATTTTCAATGATAGCTAGGTATTATTTGTTTGTTTTTTCCAAATTGATAACTATATTTTAAAAAATATACAAATCTTATTTAAATCTTTAAGCCTTGGACCTCCATTAGCAGCTCCATTTTGTCTCGTCAGCTGCCCGAGGTAACTTTAGATATTCATGCGCTGCGTTGTTTTTAAAATGCTTGGAACAAAAAAGGTTATCTAATACAAGGCTTATTTGATGAATAATGAACCCAAAATTTATAATAAAGACAGTTTCCACCATTTATAAGCTGATAGTTTATAGCTTTTTATACTTTTTAAACGCTCTACATTTTTGGGCGGAAGGGGCAGATCACCACCTAGCGCGTAAGCAAGCTGATAAATACCTCTTTTTATTCCCTTTACCTACATTTTGTACAAAATTAGTGAGTGTATTGATTGATTGATTTCCTTACGATAAATATATTTTGTTTAATTAATATCTATTAATATAAATTAATATTGACTTATTACTCAAATCTGCACTGGTTCTGGTCCAAAATCAGCTAAACGGAGGTGACTTATTCCTCTGACTACTAATTATCCTTTTAAAACTGAAAAGCAACACAATACATTTCTGCGTATATTTAATAAATAAATAAATCATATATTCACGCTTTTTATATTTACAAGTCGATATAATCAACGGTGAGTGATAATAAAACGAAGATTAGGACTTGAAATGTTGAAAATTCCGTTAAAAACACAGTTAAACATTTTAGGCAACAGATATTTATTAATCAATATTTGTATTTATTACACAGATTTTTATCAAAAAAATCATAAAACTGAGCCATATGCATCCAATAATGTTATACAGTAAAATGTCACGTGTCTGGATCCTTACACGTATTTATACTGCGCATGCGCGAAATGTTGTCACGCTCCCAACAACGCATTATATTATCAGTAGCATTGTAACAACAGTATTATAAACACCTGCCATATAAA
The DNA here is from genome assembly GCF_019097595.1 of Hemibagrus wyckioides. Classification (NCBI taxonomy): domain Eukaryota; kingdom Metazoa; phylum Chordata; class Actinopteri; order Siluriformes; family Bagridae; genus Hemibagrus; species Hemibagrus wyckioides. The sequence goes on from NC_080725.1 coordinate 22,494,900, forward strand.
TAAATAAACTACCGTAAATCCTTTCGTCATATTTCACACAAAAGAAGACGCGTTTTCGAACAAATCGTGTTTCCGTTAAGGATCGGCTGGAGTGTAGTGACAGAAAGTTCACAGGCGTTATGATTTAGTTCTGTGTCGCGGTGCGTTTGCGTCATCGCTTATTGTCGCAGGATTTGTGCGTCTTGTAAAAGAAACACAGCCGCTAACATGGCGGTTGCCAATAATGTATTAATAAAAACATCTCTGACGGACATGTGAAGCCACTCGAACAAACCTGGACCTTAAGGTAAGAATTAATCTTTTTATTGTTTAAATGTTGTATTACCAGACTTTTCTGTTGCAAGATGCTGTAGCGGTTGTTGTTACCTGGTTAGCTGTGAAGCTAGCAGTTAACTAGTTAGCCAAGACGGATGGTCAGTGACAGACTGTAATAATAAAGAGACACAAATAATTCCGCGATAATTTAATAAAATAATCTTCATTTTTTTAATCAATGGGCACAATGAAAAGCCTTTTATACGTTTATAAAGTGATCATTTAAGTATATTTAAATTATATTTATTTAAATATTATTACAAGGCGTATATTAATAGCGTATCTATCTTTAGGCCACGCCCCCTTCCAGTCGGCCCATTAAGTGGCCATTATATGTAAATAGTTTTACATTTTACAATATTATTATATTTCTGTCTTTGACTGCTATTATTTATTTCACTATTATTAGTAGTATTGTTTACCCATATTACACTTTAGCACTTTATTATTATTATTATTATTATTAATGTGCATGCTGCAGTGTAGTGTTATATCTCAAGTAAAAAGTAATCTCAAATTTCTGAACCTCCAGATTAGTGACCGTGTGTGTGTGTGTGGGGGGGGGTGTTTGTGTCTTTGTGTTTGTTTCTGTGTGTGTGTGGGGGGGGTATTTGTGTCTTTGTGGTTGTTTGTGTGTGTGTGTGTGTGTGTTTCCCTCCACAGTGCTGAAGTGTAAGCTGATGAACCACAATGCCTCAGAAGATCCTGAAGAGCGCTCATTACATAGAACTGGGCAGCTATCAGTACTGGCCGGTTCTTGTGCCCAGAGGGATCCGACTCTACACGTACGAACAGATCCCAGTGTTCCTGAAGGAGAACCCGTACATCACAGATGGGTACCGAGCACATCTGCCTTCTCGCTTATGTCTGAAAAGGTGTGTAGAACATGTTCGGTGTTTGTGACGTGACCGTGAAAGAAGAGTAAAGTTAAAAAGAAAAGCTCGGAATTTCTCTGCACCGTTGAAGGTCGCTGTCAACTCAATCATTACATTTTTAAATTCCAGCATCTTCATTCTGTCCAATGAGACCGTGAACATCTGGAGCCATCTGCTGGGCTTCGTGTTGTTCTTCTTGTTGGGTGTGAACGACATGTCCACGGTGTTACCGGCTGCAGGAGCCTCCAGAGAGGATTACGTCATCTACTCCATAGGGCTGTTTTGCTTTCAGGTGAATTCCACATAACACACACATGCACACCTGAGAACATGACGTGTGACGTGTTTGTTAGCGGAGCCGTGATCCTGTGCTGTTTGTGTTCAGGTGTGTATGCTGTGCTCGGTGGGTTATCACTCTTTCTGCTGCCATCGCTCGGAGAAGACGAGCCGCCGCTGGCTGGCCCTGGACTATGCTGGGATCTCGGTGGGAATTCTGGGATGCTATGTCCCGGGAGTGTTCTACGCCTTCTACTGCAATGCTGTACGACACGTTACAATCTGTTAATCACTGCCTTTAAGTTTACAAGCAAATATATTACAAATATTACACACACACACACACACATAAACACACAAACACATCATGCTGCAAATCATCGCAAAAGATGTTATTAGTGACAGTGATGTCATTTATATATTTAAAACAGTCAGGATGAATCTAAATTATTGAAACAAACAAGACGTTTATCATATTTATCACCGAATGGCTTCTAACTTTAGGCCACGCCCCCTTTCTGAGTCTGATCAGTGTACCATACTCAGAAGAATTGAGTATGTTAATTCTGACAAAATTAATGATGAGAATTATTATACAGACAAATTGAATCGCTTTCATTACCCCCACCCCCCTCAGTTCTGGAGGCAGGTGTACCTGATCACGGTTCTGGCTCTGATCCTGGCCGTGTTCTCGGCTCAGATCCACCCACTGTACCACACTCAGGAGTGGAAGACGCTGCGCTCGGCCATCTTCTGCTCCGTGGCGGCGTACGGCATCATCCCCGCCTGCCACTGGGTTTGGCTCAACGGAGGCTTTCATTCTGAGATCGTCCAGGTGCGTACGGACGCTTTAATCCACACTGGGTCGGGATTCTGAATGAGGTGTTTATGATAGGATATATATGATGATGTCATTAAACTGCAGGTTATAAAAGTGATGTTGGACTTCACCTTGTTTTTGTAGGTGTTTTTTCCACGAGTCATGGTCATGTATCTGATCGCTGCCTCGGCCTTCCTCTTCTACATCAGTAAAGTCCCCGAGCGCTACTTCCCAGGTGAACACTCGGCTTTTATACCTGATCGTATTCTGATTAATCAGAAGAAAGAAAAAAAAAGCTAGGTTGGTGAGGGAAAACAGGAAGTAGCTGTAGAACTACTGAAGTGTAATAGGACTGAAACATAGAATAGCTTCTTTATAGAACACGCCTCTTTATTCTGATTGGCCCTTATCCTGCAGTATTACAGCGATCAGAGTTTCTTTAAACAATTCATTTTTATTAACAGAGACGTTAACTTTGGTAAATGGCTGACCGCCCCTTTAATGGAACGTAACGTTGCGTTGAGTTTCAGTTATAAGACTACAAGCTTGTGTCAGTTCTGTTTGTTCGTTTCTTACAGGGCAGCTGAACTACCTCGGTGCCAGTCACCAGCTGTGGCACGTTCTGGTGGTGCTGATGTTCTACTGGTGGCACCAGACAGCCGTCTATATCACACACTACAGGCACAGCCAGCCGTGTCCGAGGTACAAATAAGTTCCTCTCTCGCTGACCTGCGCTACTCTTCTGCTGGTTCTTTTCTGACACCAGGATGCTAAGCGACGTCTCTAACTCATCACTAACGCGCTAGAACCTGGAGAAGGATCTGAATCTTTGGGCCTGTTTTCTCATTACTTTTTGCACCGGAGCTACAAGTCTAATGTCGCTAACAAAAAAAAAAAAGTTTAGCACTCAGCACTTAATGGGCAGACTGGCAGGGGGTGTGGCCTAAAGATTAAAGGTGAAGTTTTAGGGGAGGTTTTAATCATTTGAGGCTTCTTTTTTTACGCTAAACCGGTGGCTTTGTGTTAGGTGTTAGCTTCATTAGACTCGCAGCTCTGGTGCAAAACTACAGAAATAATATGGAATTAAACGTCTTGGTGGATCAGTGCCATTTTGGATCATGGGAAACGTAAATATTGTTTCTAAAAGATTCAGAAACCTACTGAAAGGTGAGAGGTTTTGTTGGATCTGTTTTCAAGCATTAAGAACTTGATTGTTAAGAAGCCTGTGTGTGTGCGTGCCTTGTAAGTGTGTGTCTTGTATGTGTGTGTTTGGGGGACCTTCAACCTTTTTTTTTTGTTTGTTTGTTTAAGCATATTCAAATTTCATCCATCGTACTCCTCCATTAAGCAGCATGTCGCTAATCTAAAAATTTAAAATAAATTCGAGTTGATGTTTAATCCACGCCTAGCACACAATCCGGGAACTGAATTTCAGCAGTGTCGTGTGCTATTAAAGGTGCCATCGGTGACTTTTAAGCTGTGAACTAATTGACACAGTTCATATCTGTGACACTGCATGATGAGGACCGACAACGTTCTCCACCAATCAGAACAGAGGCCTCTTTCTACTGCGATAATTAGGACTGAAATTTTTATCCATTTATAGGTACATTTAATGCTGTGAAACGTTCCCAAAAAAACAAAAACATGTTACTCAGGAAATGTCCTGAGAGAATTCCAGCTTCACCTCTGACTGTTCCAAAGCACTGACACTGGAGACTCCTTCCATAAACGTTACATTATCTATTCTAAGGAAATTTAGGAATCCTTATTCTATCCTTATCCTTATTCTAAGGATACTATGGAAAAAAAATCGCCATACAGATTCCTGTGGAGGAGCCGTTACTATAGAAACGATATGTTACAAGAATAGAAACGTATGATTTGTAGAAAATGAGTCTTCTGACCAATCGGAATGTGATGTGAGATGTTTAGTTTTCCTTTTATTAAGAGTACCTCATTCTCCCAGATTCGCCTCAGAACATACCACATGGTCCTTTGCTGTGAATTTATCAAAAAGGTCAAAAACTTTCTTTTTCTTTTTTTTTTTTTTTTTGCATGAATGTGAGTTTGTTTCCTGAAAGCTTTTCCTCACAGAGCACTGAGTCTGCGTCCGGCTGCTGTACACTCATGTTCCCTCATCACTTTGCCGGACATTCAGATCTTCACCTGGTGCTGAGTGATATCCGAGGGAGTTATGGTTATAAATAATGTCTCCGGATCGTATGGTACTGTATCTGCTGTATATTCATGGGTTTTTATGTTCCTTGGGATCCATGGTTACTCTTTTAGGGAGAACAGGAACGGTGTGCACTCAAACAAATCCTTTTAATCAGTCCTTGATTTACCCTTAGAATGTGATTCTGGGCATTTAGCATGATGTACACTTATATTGTCAAAAGTTTTGGGACACCCCTCCAAGTCATTGAATTCAGGGGTTGGGCTTGGCCCCTTAGGTCCAGTGAAAGGAACTCTTAATGCTTCAGCTTCATACCAAGACATTTTGGACAATTTCATTGGTCAGACTTTGGTCAATTTGGGGATGGCCCCTTCCTGTTCCAGCATGACTGTGCACCAGTGCACAAAGCAAGGTCCATAAAGACATGGATGAGCAAGTTTGGTGTGGAGGAACTTGAGTCCTGACCTCAACCCTATAGAACACCTTTGGGATGAATTAGAGCGAAGTCCCCTGAAAAACAACAGCTGAACTCAATGATTTGGAGGGGTGTCCCAAAACTTTTGCCAATATAGTGTGTTTGAGCTGTGTTAACTTCACTGCTGCCTTTTCTGTTTGTTTTGTTTTTTATATATCTTTTTTTCAGGCCTTACTTTCTCTTGTATGATTTTTATGATTTTGAAATGAAACTAAAATATCTGAAACTGAATTAAAAAAAACTTTCTGTACTCGGATGTGGATTTGGTCGATTCCTTCAGATTCCTTCCTTTTAATGTTTTTTCTTCTTATTGGCGTGAACGAAGACGTGACGGTTTTATTTGCTGCATTTTTAATATCTGATGCAGATTTTTCAGCATAATTGATGATGATGATGGCACAATAGAGGACCAAAGTAGATGAAAAATAAAGTTTGTTCTACTGATATTAATATTTAAATATTGATTATGCATTCATTTTATTATTATTAATTAAGAAAATAATTATCCATTTTAATATTAATAATAATGCTAATAATGACTTATTTATTTTTCTTTTTATTTGTTCGGAACGTCTTTTTTCTTTTTTTTTTAAATTAAATCAATAACACTAATACCACTAGCACTCCCATTATCTCTGCATTTATTTTACTATTTTGGAAAGTTTTTATTTTTTGAGATGAAGTTTAAAATAAACAACATTTTAGTGTCTTCTGTTCAATACTAAAGAATCCGTTCACACTAATATGGTGTAAATAAACCGATTCGGACCGAAAGGAGACTGATTTCTTTAGAGTTAGAAATAAACTTGCTGTTTTTCGGACTTCCTGGTGTTTAATCCGTGTTTGTCGTCTGCTGTAACACAAACTCAGAGCCAATTCTTAGCATGAAGTGAGTTTTATTTCTCAAAATCTTTCCAGTGTAGAGGTAATATATCTCGAGGCTCAGACATACAGCGTTTTTTTTTTTAGAGAGAAATCTATGTGAGTAAATGCATCAGTTACATCCACATCATACTTCATCTAGTTTCTGTAATATCTGTGATTATTAACATCAAGGGTTTGATTTAGTTAGTAAATAAAAAAACAGGAAGTGATGCTAGTTCTGGTGATCTATGCTCCTGTGTGATTTTCAGGGTGATGAGGTGGACTTCAGGCCCCCTGAGATCCACAGATCCCCAGCAGCGTTTTCTCATAATCTCCCGATGTCTCAGACTGGAACACACACACACACACACACACAGGTTTATACACAACGCTAAACCCACAAACACCTCCTACTCAACCATTTTCATTCTGCTCAACAAAACTACACAATATTGCCAAAGGTTTTGGGACACCCCTCTAAATCATTGAATCCAGGTGTAGTTCCAGTGAAAGGACCTCTTAATGCTTCAGCATACCAAGACATTTTGGACAATTTCATGCTCTGTGGGAACAGTTTGGTGATGACCCCTTCCTCAACCCCATAGAACACCTTTTTGATGAATTAGAGCGGTGACTGCGAGCCAGACCTTCTCGTCATCACAACATCAGTGCCTGACCTCACAAATGCGCTTCTAGAGGAATAGCCTTCCCAGAAGAGTTGAAGATGTTATAGCTGCAAAGGGCGGGGTTACAACTCCATATTACATTCATGTGCATGTAAAGGCAGACGTCCACAGTCTCCACTCTAATTCATCACTGGAACTAAGGGGCGGAGCCCAACCCCTGAAAAACAACAACTGAACTCAATGATTTGGAGGAGTGTCCCAAAACCTTTGGCTATATAGTGTATTTCCACCATTCTGAATATTTATTCAGAAATTTAGAATATTTATTCCTTTACACATTAAAACGACGAACAGCAGCAGCTCCACGGGTTTTTCTCCTCCGGATTCTCTCGCTTCATTCGAGTGGAAATGCAAATAAAAACATTTGTTTTTAAAAATATGAAAAACAGCTTGGACGCTTCAGGCGGCTGAATTACTGATGCACACTGAAGCCTCCAGGATTAAAAGATCTTTCTTTCTCTTTCATTTTGTTAATCTTTATTTTGTATTTCTGTTCTTACATTTTTCCTTTCTTAATGTTGTTTTTATTTCCTTCATTCTTTTCTTTTTTCTGCTTCTTTCCTCTCCTTTTTTGTTTTTTTTTTCCTCACTTTTATGTTGTTAGTTTTCTTTCTTTCACTCTGTCATTTCGTGTTATAACCTTTTTACACCAATCAGCCATAACATTATGACCAGTGCCAGGTGCTGTGAACAAGGCTGAGTATCTCCTCATCATGGCACCTGTTAGTGGGTGGGATATATTAGGCAGCAAGTCAACATTTTGTCCCCAAAGTTGATGTTAGAAGCAGGAAAAATGGACAAGTGTAAGGATTTGAGCTTTGAGTTTGATGAAGGACCAAATTGTGATGGCTAGACCACTGGATCAGAGCATCTCCAAAACTGTGGCTCTTGTGGGGTGTTCCCGGTCTGCAGTGGTCAGTATCTATCAAAAGTATCCTGTAAGTCTTGTAAGCATCCTTTGAGTCCTGTGGGTATCCTTTAAGTCTCTTAAGTTGTAAGGTGGAACCTATGGAGGCTCCACCTCACAAGTTACAGGGCTTGAAGGATCTGCTGCTAACATCTTGGTGCCAGTTCCCACAGCACACCTTCTGGGATCTAGTGGAGTCCATGCCTCAATGGGTCAGGGCAGTTTTGGCAGCAAAATATTAGGCAGGTGGTCATAATGTTATGCCTGAACTGTGTATATTGTAGGTCTTTTCCTTCTTCCACATTTTACTTCCACTGTTCCTGTTTCTTCCTTTTTGGTTGTTTTATCACCTTTGTTGTACTTCTGCTTCCTTTTTTAAGGTTTCTTTTTATTACTTTTACTTTCATATATTTCTCACACTTTTTGTTTTGCTTTTTCACTTTTTTCTTTCTTTCTTCATTTCTCTTTTTCTCTCTTCCTTTTTATATTTTTTTATATTTTTCCTTTCTTTTGCTTCTTTGTTGTTTTTATCATTTCTGTTCTTTCTTTTTATTTATTCTTGCTTGCTTGCCTTCTATCTTTAGTTTTCTCACAGCACTTTAATCCTCCAGTCTGATTTAAAGCTCCTCTGTTCAGTGTAAATGGTCAGTTAAATCACAGTGACCAGTTCATCTGGAATGAGGCAGTAAGGTTATTGTACTGCGTGATTATTGTGTGTAAACTCTTTACTGTAACCTACCTCGATGTCGGAGTATAAGAAACGGCCGTACATTTTATTATACTCGGCCTTGATGTCCATCATATCCATCTCGGAGCGACTCACCATGATCCGAGTCAGCATGGCCTCGTTAGTGCCCGCTCCCTGGGAACATAATAATAAATATCAGATAATGAATCAATAATTAACCAGGAATCAGTAAGCTGCTGTGTGTGAGACAAACTGCACTGACCAGTGACCTGAATACTGGAGCTGTAGAACGATAAAAAACAACAGAGCAATAAATGTGGAAATACTCTGTAGAAGTGGACGTGTCTGAGTGGGTGTGTCTGTGAGAGATGTGACCCAAAGGTGGGTGGGTCAAAGCAATAAAAGTTGGTATGTCTACGAGTGGTACTTGTGGGTGTGTCCATGAGCTGTAAAAGTGGGAGTGTCTATGAGCAGTAAACGGGTGTGTCTGTGAGGGGTACCAGTGGGCATGTCTACGAGTGGTACTGGTGAGCATGTCTATGAGCAGTAATGGCGGGTGTGTCTATGAGCAGTAAACGGGTGTGTCTATGAGCAGTAATGGCGGGTGTGTCTATGAGCAGTAAACGGGTGTGTCTATGAGCAGTACTAGTGGGCATGTCTATGAGCAATAAATGGGTGTGTCTATGAGCAGTACTAGTGGGCATGTCTATGAGCAATAAATGGGTGTGTCTATGAGCAGTAAAGGAGTCTGTGTCTATGATTGGTAGAGACTGGCTCATTAACTTTCTAATGTTTCTCTCTTTTTAAAATCATCTTTCTCTTTTGTTTCACTCTTCTATTCTTCTGTCTATTTCTGTATTTTTGCTTCCTTCTTTTTTCTCTTTGTTTTTTTCTTTCTTGCTGGTCCTGAGGATCCTTTAAACTTCTCCATTCTTTTTTTTTTTTTTTTTTTTACTTCTATTTATTTTTTCTATTTTACGGTCTCTCTCTCTGTCTTTGTCTCTCTCTCTCTGATTTATTCTCTCTCTTTCTATCTGTCTATTCATTTAATTCTTCTATCCTCTGTCTGATCTGTTTGTGTTCTTTACCTTCATGCTCTTGTGGAGAAGCTCTGCCATGTAAGCTGGGACACTCTTCACACACTTCACTGTAAGGACACACACACTCATCAGTATTACAGCAAAACAAACGACAATAAAACAGCAGATTAATACAAACATAATAAAAAGAGATAAAAGTGTGTCATACCTACAGCTACTAAAACATTCTCTAGATCTCCAGACATCTCACTCTCAATGCTCTGCTGCAGGGTTTTCCCACTCAGGTTCTTATATTCCACCAGGGCTTTAAATAACACACACACACACACACAGATTTCTGTACAGGTTCTGATACAGTAGAATTATTTTCCTGTTCAGTCTCCAGTCTGATTCTCACTTTGTCTGAGTTGAGGAACACTCCTGTGACAGAGGATCTCGATGAACTTGTCTTCGTCCGTCCCCCATTTCTTCTCCCCAGCCTCGTACAGGGCCTGTGCAGTGAAGACTCAGGGGTAAGTGTGGGAAACACACAGGTGAGGGTTCATGGTGTTGAACACAGGACAAAACTATTTTGTGTAATCTAGTTTTCGTCTTAAAAATACACATACAGTCTGTACAGGAAAAGATTAATCAGCTAATATGAAACAGATCAAATTCGTAGCAGCGCGCCTCTCAGTTTCCTGCAGCGATCTGAAGTGCAATTTAATATTTATTACTTGTAAAAGGTCAGCAATTGAAAAAAAAAAAAAAAACAGTACTGAGGTATTTCTGTACCATATGTAATACATTCTTCATTCAGGAGGAATGATCAGCACAGGGGCCACGCCTCCTTCATTAGGAGTAAATAAGCACAGAGGCCACGCCTCCTTCATTCGTGAACCCTTAGAAGGGGAGGGGCCTTAGCATAACTCGATAATGTATTTTAAGGATTTTTCCAGCAGACTTGATCAAATTAAATATCAAATTCAATTCATTAAAGTGTAAAAGCTCCACCCTCCTGCACTCCTGCCCAGTTCATGTTTATACCCCTAATCATTTCCTGCTTCCAAATATTTGCATGAAAAGAGATTTTTAAACATAAGTTCTGCTGTTTCTGTTTGACTTTACCTTCGCGTCAGCTTTGGCTTTAGCAGCGTCCACATTTCTACTCTCGTCTCTTTTGCCCTGCGAGTTAAAACACAGCGAGCGGCTTGTGTTACACACGTTACTCATTTATATACAGATATGTGAAACCTGCCACAAAGCACCAACCTCAGCCAGAGTGATCAGAGCTTTCCCAAAGTCTCCTCCCACCTCCGACTTCAGATCGTAAGTCAGTGCTTTCCCCGTCTCTGTGAAACACCACTATTAACGTTACCTCTACATTTCAGAGTGATATAATCACATGATCTAATCATGAATAATAAAACTATAAACCTTGTATGTATGCATCAGACAGAGCTTTGATCTGTTGGTTAGATCTGGAGGCGAGGATCTCGATCAGCGTGCTCTCTGTGGTTCCAGCTCCCTGAGACGGCAAAAAGAGAGACGTTTAACTGCATTACAGCATTTAACACACACACACACACTAAAATAAATAAATAAATAAATATAAAAAATAGAGTGTAGATGTGCATGACTTTCACACAGCATGCACACAACTTGTACTGAATCTTGCAGTCGTCTTTAAATTAAAGCTACAGAATGTTAAGGTTGCGAGACATCACATGTTCGGGTAATAAAGTGTTAGGAGAATTCAAAAATTTGACTTATTAGAAAGCGATAAAACAAAAACTCTCAACAGGAGCTTGTTTTTTTAGCTAGCATATGAATGTTAACAGTAATGGTAGTGTTAGAATTATGCAGTTGTTTTGCTAACATCTGCTGTTTTGTGCTTTCTGCAGCATTGATCATCCATTTTGTGTTCGTTCCGTGAGACTGGCACACAACACAAGGCCAGTATTAGCAAGCTAGCCAGCTAATGCTAGTGCCCTAGCTAAAATTCAGGAGAATGTTTGATAGAGGAAGGGTTCTTAAGAGTTGGAACATCTTTAGCTGTACTTTTTTTCAGAGACACTGATTGAGGATGTATATGAGCTGGAGAATGAAGCGTATGAATGCTTTTTTACACACTTTTAACCCGAAGCTGTAGCGCTAACGATTACAGAGACCTGGTGCCGGTTATTAATATATGGAAAAAAAAATGAATCCTATTTCAATTACATCTGAAGACAAAACATCACACAGAATATAAACATGTAAAGCTCTTACTTTCATGGCTTTTTTAATTTCCTGCATGTCGAACTGAGCTGGCGGAGTGACGAGAGCCACCAGGATGTCCTCAAAGTGTCCGTGAGTGTCTCCCTCCAGATCGTCCACAAGAGACTGAGGATCAACATTCACAAGAAAACACGGAATCACTGAGACACTCCTTCCAGAAATGTGAAATAAATCTCCTTACAGAAAACTAGTACTGGAGACTCCTTCCAGAAATGTCACATGCACATTAAATCTCCTTACAGAAAACTCATACACATGGAGCATCCTCCGTACGAATGGGCTGTTTCTATGGAACCCATACATACTGCTGTACAAATTTAACCTGCATCTTTTAACCAATCAGGATCCAGAATTTGGCAGCGCTAAGAAAAGATAAAGGAGATAAAGTGGTGTGTGTTTTTAGAGAGCAGTGATGGAGGGTTTTTACCTTTCCTGTCGCGTCTTTGTACGCTTTACAGATCTGCTGACGCTGAGCGCTGCTTCTCTGAGTCAGGATGTCGATCAGAGTCTTCTCAGTGGTGCCTTAACACACACACACACAGAGGAGTGTGAGGTTTACTCAGGGTGTGACAGCAAACATCATCATATTAAAGGTTTTCTTAACCGTTTCTCACCGATTCCCTCGATGGCCTTCCTTAAAGCAGCAGCATCTTCATTTGGATTAAAACCCACTTTATCCTTAATGGTTCCTCGAGTCTGAGAGAACAGAACAGAACATCACACAGAACATTAATGACCTGCTCATGAGTGAGGAAGGAAGATGAAGATGACAAAGAGGACACAAGGACGCTCTTACAGGGTGGGACAGCGAGTCCGGTGAGTCCAGAAGGAGGCTCAAATCATCCTGAAACACACGAGATACAAAAGAGTATTAATCCTAATCCAATCTGTTATCCGTGTTTAAGCTAGGACTTTTTTTTTCATCTAAACAAAGGTGTGTGTAGATGCTGGCTGTCAGTCATTAGGGCAGAGCCCTGGCTTTAGGCAGGATTTGGCAGGGGAACAACGAGTGCAAAAGTATTCACCCCCCTCCACAGGTTCTCAACAAGTCAAGTTTATTTATCATAGCATTGTTTAAGCACTGTATTACATTAATTTCACACATCCCCAGTCCTGGGGGGAAAGAACTCCCTTTTTTATCACACCTGATTCAACTCAGGGATGTTAATTAGCTGGATAATTGGATCAGTGATGGTGATCATTCTGGAGGAAGAACAACACTAAAGTATGCAGGATACGAGGATTCTCCAGGACCAGAGATGAGAATCCTGTGTGTTACGTACAAAGACCAGGCATAACATTATGACCAGCTGCCGAGATGGATATGATGGACATCAAGGCCGAGTATAAAAAAATGTACGGCCGTTCCTTATACTCCGACATCGAGGTAGGTTACAGTAAAGAGTTTACACACAATAATCACACAGTACAATAACCTTACTGCCTCATTCCAGATGAACTGGTCACTGTGATTTAACTGACCATTTACACTGAACAGAGGAGCTTTAAATCAGACTGGAGGATTAAAGTGCTGCGAGAAAACTAAAGATAGAAGGCAAGCAAGCAAGAATAAATAAAAAGAAAGAACAGAAATGATAAAAACAACAAAGAAGCAAAAGAAAGGAAAAATATAAAAAAATATAAAAAGGAAGAGAGAAAAAGAGAAATGAAGAAAGAAAGAAAAAAGTGAAAAAGCAAAACAAAAAGTGTGAGAAATATATGAAAGTAAAAGTAATAAAAAGAAACCTTAAAAAAGGAAGCAGAAGTACAACAAAGGTGATAAAACAACCAAAAAGGAAGAAACAGGAACAGTGGAAGTAAAATGTGGAAGAAGGAAAAGACCTACAATATACACAGTTCAGGCATAACATTATGACCACCTGCCTAATATTTTGCTGCCAAAACTGCCCTGACCCATTGAGGCATGGACTCCACTAGATCCCAGAAGGTGTGCTGTGGGAACTGGCACCAAGATGTTAGCAGCAGATCCTTTAAGCCCTGTAACTTGTGAGGTGGAGCCTCCATGGGTTCCACCTTACAACTTAAGAGACTTAAAGGATACCCACAGGACTCAAAGGATGCTTACAAGACTTACAGGATACTTTTGATAGACACTGACCACTGCAGACCGGGAACACCCCACAAGAGCTGCAGTTTTGGAGATGCTCTTATCCAGTGGTCTAGCCATCACATTTTTTAGCCCTTTCGGTCAAACATTTTTCCTGCTTCTAACATCAACTTTGAGGACACAATGTTGACTTGCTGCCTAATATATCCCACCCACTAACAGGTGCCATGATGAGGAGATACTCAGTCTTATTCACTTCACATAATGTTATGGCTGATCAGTGTATATGGTATGTAATATAAGACTCAAGCCATCAAATGATAAACAATCTTGATAGGAAGATTGCTACTGTATTTCAGGATCCGTGATCCGGCAAGGATCGAGAATCTTTGTGTGTTTTGTTACTTGTGCTAATAAAAGGAACATCTTGAGGATGTGTAAACTTTTGCATTTGCAATTTTTTGGACTGTATGTGTGAATGTAACTAACATCAACATGACCAGAATCTCTGTACTTTTCTGTCTTAATCTGGGGGGAAAAAACCTAAATTCTTGACTCACCCACTGAGAAGACATTTCAGAGGTTCGAGTAGGTTGAAGTCCTGCAGAAGAAGAAGATTATACAGCTTGTTATTCCACGTATTTTTCCCTTCTGTCCATACTTCACGTTTCTGATCCCAGATCCAGATCCTGAACGCGCACCAAAAAAACCCAGGAAGCTCTGCACATTCCTCACTTATTAGATCACCTGTAGCTCTCAAAAGCCAGGCTTCTGACCACTAACTCTGCACAATGATGAATAAACATTACAGAAGGGGCTATATATAACTCAAAAACGATCCAAAGTTGATTCAAATACGCACCAAGAAAACATTCGGTTTTATTTTCTTTCTCAATCTAATGCAAATAAATAAATAAGTCCACATTGTTACTTTACCTCGATTATAATCTTCTTGACCAGTCGATAATCTTTCTCAGGTTGGTGTTTAGACCAGGGAGACGCCCGAGCGATGAAGGAAATGATTCACTCTCCGAAATCAACGCAGGTTTGTACTAGCGAGGGGCGTTACGAGTCACTTCACTGAGTCGACTCTTCGGAATTGATTCACGTCGTCGATTCGTTCGATTCACCATTCAGACTTTTGCGAAACTAATCCTTCCCAGTAATTCATACTTAAGTAGGCGAGGCATTATATTATATTATATTTTTTTCCCTTCGAGCTATGCATTTTATTTCTTGAACCTCTTAACCGGAGAAGTTTAAAAACATTTAATATAATTTCACCAGCACTTCGTTTAATTCTATTCATTTAAATTACTTATAACATCAAAGTGAAAGATATAACAGCAACTGGCCAGAAAAAAAATGAAATAAAAAAAAAAATCAGAATCAGTGAGTTGGGTGAAAGATCACCCCTCTCCTAAAAATGACAAGTAAACCAAACCAGGTGTAGCTAATCATTGTCTCAATGGCACACCGAGCCAGATGACCGCCACCTGTGGTCATTGTGATTAGGTCGGCATAAAAAGACCTATTCCTGAAGCATCTCAGTCCATAGTAGTGTAACTGAAGCAAACAATCACCCACAGGTGGCAAGGCACTGTCAAAAGATCTCTGGGATAAAGTTGTGGACAGGCACAGGTCAGAAGATGGATATTATTGTCTGTTATTAATAAGTGGAAGGTGTTTGGTAGAATTGAGACCCTCCCTGGATCAGGACGTCCAACCAAACTGGATGGAAGACCAAGGAGGTAACTGGTCAGAGTCTACCATGAGGCCTACAGCAGGTTTGAAGCGAATACAGGAATTTACAACAGAGTGGTCATTGTGTGCTTGTGACAACGATAGCACAAATTCTCCACAAATTCTATCCAAATTGTATGGGAGGGTTGGAAGAAAAAAGGCACTCCTCAAGAAAGGCCACATTCAGTCATGACTGGGCTTTGGCAAAATGCACCTTAAAGATTCTGAGGTGGTAAAGAGTATTCTGGTCAGATAAAACTGTATGAAAATGGTATGTCTGGAGTAAAGGCAGTACAGCTCACCACCTAAATAACACCATTCCTACACTAAAGCAGGGAGGTGGTAATATTCTGTTGTTGGGTCTTTCTCTGCAGCAGAAACTCACTATTGTTAGAATAGAAGCAATAATTTATGGGGCAAAATACGGTCACATTCTTGAGGAAATCCTGCTGCCCTCTGCCAGAAATGTGTCAATGGGAAGAAGGTACAGCTTCCAACATGACAATGACCCAAAGCATACAGCAAAACTGACCACACAGTGGTTGAAATAGAAGAAGGTGAATATCTTTACATGACCTAGTCTTGACTTAAACCCTACTGAAAATCTGTGGAAGGACCTGAAGACTGCAGTCCACCAATGGTCACTTCTGCTAAGAAGAAAGGGAAAATGTTACTAAGTTGGTAAAGATGTATTCCAACAGACTAAAAGTTACAATCGTAGCAAAAGGTGCTTTAACAAAATACTGACACAAGAAGGCGATCCTTTATCCATTTTTTTGACATTTTGCTGTTACATCTTTCACAAAAATTGGGTCCATTTTCATCAGACCCCCTGATCCAAAGCAACTTACATCTTGATCTCATTTTATACAACAGAACAAATGCCAATTGAAGGTTAAGGGCTTTGTTCAGGGGTCCAGCAGTGCTGCTTGGTGGACCTGGGATTTGAACTCTCAATCAGTAGGCCAACACCTTAACCACTACACTACCACATCCCCCATGATTATGCTGAAGGATGATTCACCTCTATACCCACTGTGTATGTCTATACATACAAGAGAGGAATGGTACCTCAGTGCTTAGGATGTTGGACTACTGATGGAAAGGTTGTGTGTTTAAATCCCACCACTGCTGGACCCCTGAGAGAGGCCCTTAACCTTAAATCACTCAGTTGTATGAATGTGATGTATGTAAGTCGCTCTGGCTAGTGCTGTAAATGTAACAGCTTGGTGGTTAAGGTGTTAGATTAATGTGCAGAAGGTTGTGCGTTCAAATTCCAAGTCTACCAAGCTGCCACTGCTGGGCCCCTGAGAGAGGCCCTTAACCTTAAATCACTCAGTTGTATGAATGAGATGTGTAATAGATATTGCTGTAAATTTAACAGCTTGTTGGTGAAGGTGTTGAACTACTGCTCAGGAGGTTATGCGTTCAAATCCCAGGTACACCAAACTACCACTGCTGGGTTCTTGAGCATGGCCCTTAACCCTCAATGGCTCAGTTGCATAAAAATGAGATAAAATGTAAGTCACTCTGGATAATAATATCTTCCAAAAATGTAGATATATCTGTCACAATATAGAGTGTGAAAGTTTACACACCCCTGTTAAAAGTGTGGGTTTCTGTAATGGAAAGAAATGGTTTGGGTGTGTTTCTGATGATTCAGTTTGTGTTTGCTGTTTGGGGAAGTTTGCTGAGTGAAACTCAGACATGAAGTCTTCCGAAGTTTATTAAGAGATACAAAGACAAAAGAAAAAGCAGTTGTGTTTGTTTTGAGTAATAAATTCCCTTGAACTTTAGAGTTTCCGCTGAAAGGACAGTTGTACTTCTGCACCATTTATACCAAAAAAAACCCCCCAAAACAGGAAGGACGGTTAATGGCAAGGCATGAAAAAGGAAGTGAGTGAGAGTGAAACAAAGGTCTCGAGGTTAATACACGGTCATGGGACCAGAGCATGCCAGTTCATTCAGAATGTACCAGAGGTGTTCCTGCTACTGGTTGCCATGGTAACAAGCATTCCACAGGACAAACAAATCCGTACAATCAATACTATTCGAGATGAAGGACAAGCAGCACATGCTGTACTGTGTTCACCCCTGCTGACCGTCACTGCACAGAGTTCCTCAGTATTTGCATAAAGTTTAACGTTTCTCAGATTTGTTGTGAAGGTGGCCACGCCCACATCTCATGTTACCGGAAGTCGAAGCTCTTGTTAAATATATATGTCTCCGGTCGCGTTATCGCTGAGAGACAGTGTGTGAGCGCAGCATCAGTCTAAACTGTGCTGTTATGGGAAAACAATAACAGTCACTTAGCTTCATCACACCATATTATTGTTGGTTATTTTCCTATAACTGCACGACACAGTGGTTTATTCCTCTTCACAGTAAATCACAGCAATTTGTCAAATATTTCAATGTGTTACTTCGTTAAGCACGACGTTAAGTCACCATGAACAAGTATTTATTCCATGTGTGTGATTTGTCTCCATCTGCTGGCTGCTGTTTGATATTACAACTACAGCTCTACATTCAGCACGAGCTCGGGGCAACGTCTTTTCCGTTTCACTCGCTAAAGCTTGTGGTTTGAATGTTTTCCTCAGCTCCTTCAACATTTGAGCTTATTTCAAGTTTATCATTAAAAATAAAATAAAAAATCTGTCCTCTGAAAAAAAGGTTTAGGATTCATTCGCGGTGAGGTGCAAAGAGAATTCTTAATAACTCACATTACGTCCATGCTCAGGAAAGGACACACACACACACACACACACACACTTTTTTTTATCGCCACAAGATGCTTCTTTTCCCCATATTTCCAGCAGGATAAACGTTTCCTCTGTTGCAATGAAGAAACAGCACTAGACTGGATGGAGATGATGGTTCTCTCTTCTCCTTCATTCAATTTCATCTCCCCTTTTTTGTTTTGTCCTCTTCTGCTATATATTTACTCTTATATTTGTTATATTTTACTTTTAAAGCAGCCTCTGGCAAAATAATTTCCTTTGGGATTAATAAAGCTCTTATCTTTTCTACAAAGAGAATCAAGGGGAAGGTATACAGGACAGTGGTGAGACCGGCCATGCTGTATGTTGAGGTTCTCTTTGGGAGGGACACGGTTGGACAGGATTAGGAACGAGTACATCAGAGGGACGGCTTAGGTTGGACATTTGGGGGACGAAGTAGGGAGGTCAGATTAAGATGGTTTGGACATGTCCAGAGGAGGGAGAGTGAGTATATTGGTAGGAGAATGTTGGACATGGAGCTGCCAGGCAGGAGGCAAAGAGGAAGGCCAAAGAGGAGGTATATGGATGGAATAAACGAGGATATGAAGCTAGTGGGTGTAAGTGTTGAGGATGCAGAAGATAGGGATAGGTGGAGAGAGATGATTCACTGTGGAGACCCCTGAAGGGGGTGATCTAGCTCTTATCTGAATTTTGTCCTCTTTTGTTTAGTTTTATAATCATTTGTAATGTTCAGTCTTTGTTTCTGTTCTTACTGAATTTTTACATATACAGTTAAACATTGTAATTTCGTATAAACATATCTCTTATCTGCTGAATAAAAGGAGATGCGGTTCAGCGTCAGAAATAATTTAATTTAATCATTTTTAATTCATTTTTATCCTGTGTGACACAAATTCAGAGTAAATTATTAGTGAGATTTACTTCCCAAAACCTTCCCACTGTAATTTACCTTAAGTTTCAAACACACACCTTTTTACACTGTACAGAAATCTCAGTGACATCAATTTTCTGTAGTATCTATAATTATTAATATCCGACATGAAAGTTATAATATTTCTGCATTGCATCTCTTCATCTCTGCTCCTGTGTGATTTTCAGGGTGATGAGGCGGCGCTCAGGCGTCCTGAGAGCCGCAGATCCCCAGCAGTGTTTTCTCATAATCTCCCGTCGTATCAGACTGGAAAACACACACACACACACACACAGACACACACAGGTTTATACAGAGTGGAAGCTTCATGCTGCTGAATTTCTGATCCAAGCTGGAGGATGAAAAGGTCACTGCTGCTCTCTGTGAATGAACTGAATCATTTCTTTAACTGAAACCGAGATCAATCATCAAAGTGATTCACTCATTGATTTGATTCAGAGTCAAATAAGCAAACTGATTCATACAAGTGGAATTGTGCAGAAACAAATAAGACACTTGACTCACTGAATCAGACTCTTCAAATGAATCGACTCTCTTAACCTTTTCTTCTTTTATTTCTTTGTTGCTTTCTTTACCTTCCATACCCATTTCTCCGATTGTTTCTTTTTCTTTCTTTCTTTCTTTCTTTCTTTCTTTCTTTCTTTCTTTCTTTCTTTCTTTCTTTCTTTCTTTCTTTCTTTCTTTCTTTTTTTCCCTTCCATACCCATTTCTTTCTTTCTTTCTTTCTTTCTTTCTTTCTTTCTTTCTTTCTTTCTTTCTTTCTTTCTTTCATATTGTCTTTCTGTTTCTCTTGTTTCTCAAATTTTCTTACTTTCATTGTTTTTTTTCTTTTTTTGCTCTTTTACATTCTTTTTACTTTCTTTCTGTCACTCCCTGTTCTTTCCATTCTTTCTCTCCTTTATTCGTTAAACTGTGTGTCTATAACTGCTGTCTCTTTACCTTCACCTTCTTACAGAAGACTAAATCACCTAGGGTTAGTCAGAAATAACGGCAGAAATAACATCAGAAAATCACACACACACACACACACACACTGGGGAGCTACAGTGAGAATGACCTACCTTGATGTCGGAGTATAAGGAACGGCTGTACATTTTTTTATACTCTGCCTTGATGTCCATCAGATCGATCTCAGAGCGACTCACCATGATCCGAGTCAGCATGGCCTCGTTAGTGCCCGCTCCCTGGGAACATAAAATATAATATTCAGAATATGTGTGGTGGGCGTGTGTCAGAGCTGAGAGATGGGAGTGTCTGTGCACTGAGATATGGGCGTGTCTGAGAGCTGAGAGATGGGAGTGTCTGTTGGCTGAGAGATAGACGTGTCTGAGAGCTGAGAGATGGGCGTGTCTGTAAACTGAAAGATTGGTGTGTTTGTGAGCTGAGCTGTATCTGTGGGCTGAGAGACTGGTATGTCTGTGGGCTGAGAGGTGGGTGTGTCTGTTGGCTGAGAGATGGGCGTATCTGTGGGCTGAGAGACTGGTATGTCTGTGGGCTGAGAGGTGGGTGTGTCTGTGGGCGGAGAGGTGGGTGTGTCTGTGGGCTGAGAGATTGGTGTGTCTGAGAGCTGAGAGATGGGCAGGTCTGTGCACTGACAGAGGCATATCCGTAAGCTGAGAGATGAGTGTGTCTGTAAACTGAGAGATGGGCGTGTCTGTAAGCTGAGAGATGGGCGTGTCTGAGAGCCAAGAGATGAACATGTCTGTGAACTGAGAGATGAGCGTGTCTGTTGGTTAAAAGATGGGTGTCTGTTGGTTAAGAGATGGGCGTGTCGGTAAACTGAGAGATGGGCATGAGAGATCTATCTCTTTCTATCTTTCACACCTTTCTCTATTCTCTTTATTTTTCTTTCATTCTTTTTCATTCGTTCGTTCTGAGTTTCTTATTACATTATACTTCTTTTTTTCTCCTCATTTCCTTCATCTTCTTGTTTGTCCTCTGTGTGATCAGTTTGTGTTTTTTACCTTCATGCTCTTATGGAGATGCTCTGCCATGTAAGCCGGGACACTCTTCACACACTTCACTGTAACAACACACACACTCATCAGTATTACAGCAAAAACAAACAACAGTTTAATACAATGAATTTATAAAAAGATTTATAACTAGTACATACCTACAGCTACTAAAAGTTTCTCTAAATCTCCATTCATCTCTCTCTCAATGCTCTGCTGCAGGGTTTTCCCACTCAGGTTCTTATATTCCACCAGGGCTTTAAATAACACACACACACACACACACACACACACACATACACACACACACTCAGATTTCTGTACAGGTTCTGATACAGTAAATTTTTTCCGTTCAGTCTCCAGTCTGATTCTCACTTTGTCGGAGTTGAGGAACACTCCTTTGGCAGAGGATCTCGATGAACTTGCCCTCGTCTGTCCCCAGTCTCTTCTCTCCGGCGCTGTACAGGGCCTGTGCAGTGAAGACTCAGGGTAAGTGTGGGAAACACACAGATTTTAAGGGTTTATGATGTGATATGTAATTATAATGTGCCTCCTTCAGGACTTACAGACACTGAGGCCATGCCTCCTTCATTAGGACTAACAGACACTGAGGCCACGCCTACTTCATTAGGACTAACAGACACTGAGGCCACGCCTACTTCATTAGGACTAATAGACAATGAGGACACGCCTCCTTCATTAGGACTAACAGACAATGAGGCCACACCTCCTTCATTAAGATTAACAGACACTGAGGCCACGCCTCCTTCATGAGGACTAACAGACACTGAGGCCACGCCTCCTTCATTAAGCAGCTCCTTTAATAGAAACAATAATGAACACAGGCTCAGCTTTTCTACAATAATAATAATAGGCACACCTTCTTCATTAAGACTCAGGGAAATAAAGGCCACACCTCTTCTGTAATGAACACTTAGAGGATATTTCTACTTCATCCTGAAACATTAGAAGGGAAGAGGAGGAGCATTGGCATAGGTCACATGACTTTACCTTCGCATCAGCGCTGGCTTTAGCAGCATCCACATTTTTACTCTCGTCTCTTTTGCCCTGTGAATTAAACATAGCGAGAAGCTCACGTTTCTCAGTTACACCCAAACCAATCAGAAAAAACCTGTCACGAAGCACCAACCTCAGCCAGAGTGATCAGAGCTTTCCCAAAGTCTCCTCCCACCTCCGACTTCAGATCGTAAGTCAGCGCTTTCCCCGTCGCTGTGAGATACACCGGCATTAACGTTACCTCAACATTTCAGAGTGATATAATCACATGATCTAATCATGAATAATAAAACTATAAACCTTGTACATAAGCGTCAGACAGAGCTTTGATCTGTTGGTTAGATCTGGAGGCGAGGATCTCGATCAGCGTGCTCTCTGTGGTTCCAGCTCCCTGAGATGGCAAAAAGATGCATTAAAGCATTTAACACACACACACACACACATATTTATTAAAAAAATAATTCAATCATTTTAAATAACCACAAAACAAGAAAACACACAGAAAAAAAACGTAACACTCTTACTTTAATCGCTTTTTTGACTTCCTGCATGTCGAAGTGCCCTGGTGGGGTAACAAGAGCCACCAGGATGTCCTCAAAGTTCCCCTTGGTGTCTCCCTTTATAGCGTCCACAAGAGCCTGTGAATCAACATTCACAGAAACCCAGAATCACTGAAGAGCAGCGTGAGATGGGACGATGTGATGAAGCGGATTTACTGTTACCATGACGATGTTCATTATTTTTATAGCAATGATTCCTATTTTATACAATATACACGTTACAGTCACACAAAACAAGTGGGTTTCTGTCCTCACCTATGTTACACCAGCTCACTTCTATCATTTTTATAATATTTTCTATATATAATATTATATTTCTTATAATTTCTCACCAAATATTACAAAGTGTAATCTCCTCTGTTCTAAAGATGTCGGAAAATCCTAAATTTACACCTGTTACAAAGTGCTGGAACTGGAGACTCTTTCCATAAATAATACCTAACAGCATTTATTCTCTTTTCATAAAACTTCACCAAACGTTCATTCACATTTGGCTGGCGTCCTTATCCAGAGTGATTTACATTTTATCTCAATTTATACAATTGAGGGTTAAGGGCCTTGCTCAGAGGCCCAGCAGTAGTGGACTTGGGGGACCTGAGATTTGAACTTACAACCTTCTAATCAGGAGTCCAACACCTTAACCACTAAGCTACCACATCGCTGAGCTGTTAATATATAATGGAGAAGGTAAGAGCGGTCATACAAAAAACTGCGTGTTACACCTATGCCTGCACTACACCCTCTACATCACTAGAGGGAACCCTCACCCCCTCGCCAGAGTATTTTGAGTAGTTCCACAGACTTTTAAACCACGGTCCCATTGCTGTTTGATGCGAAGTATTGTTAGAGTTTGCCCTGCATTAGCTTTGCTGTGTTTGGCCTAGGGTTAAAACTCTGCATGCATTGGTCTGTGGGCGGAGCCTCAACAAAAGTCCTCATGGGCCGAGTGTAGTTTTTACCTTTCCTGTCGCGTCCTTGTACGCTTTACAGATCTGCTGACGCTGAGCGCTGCTTCTCTGAGTCAGGATATTAATCAGAACCTTCTCATCGGTGCCTTAACACACACATACACATACACACACACACACACGCACAATGTATGTAATCACTGAGACACTGTGTGTGTGTTCATAACACTGGAGGTTTTCTGAAGCGTTCCTCTTACCGAATCCTTTCATGGCCTTCTTCAGAGCAGCAGCATCCTCAGCTGGATTAAAACCCGCTTTATCCTTAATGGTTCCTCGACTCTGAGAGAGACAGAACAGAACATCACGCAGAACATTAATAACCTGCTCATGACTCAGGAAAGAAATATGAAGATGATGAAGAGGACATAAGGACGCTCTTACAGGGTTGGACAGCGAGTCCGGCGAGTTCATGATTTGGCTCAAATCATCCTGAAACACACGAGACACAAGAGAGTGTTAATCCTAATCCATTTAATTCTGTTGCAGATTCAGAAAGTAGTGTTTACATTTACCCTGAATACTGTAATCTGATCCAGATATTTGTTTACATACGCAATACATAAACTCTGTCTCCTCTGATGACGTGTTCTTTCCACCAGGCCCCAAGTTTAATACATAAGAAATAAATATACACACCAGTGTACTGGATTATTTCAGATCTACACCAATACACACCAATATACTGGATTATTTCCGATCTACACCAATGCACACCAATGTACTGGATTATTTCAGATCTACACCAATACACACCAATGTACTGGATTATTTCCGATCTACACCAATACACACCAATGTACTGGATTATTTCAGATCTACACCAATGCACACCAATGTACTGGATTATTTCCGATCTACACCAATACACACCAATGTACTGGATTATTTCAGATCTACACCAATACACACCAATGTACTGGATTATTTCAGATCTACACCAATACACACCAATATACTGGATTATTTCCGATCTACACCAATGCACACCAATGTACTGGATTATTTCCGATCTACACCAATGCACAATGCACACCAATGTACTGGATTATTTCAGATCTACACCAATACACACCAATGTACTGGATTATTTCCGATCTACACCAATACACACCAATGTACTGGATTATTTCAGATCTACACCAATGCACACCAATGTACTGGA
The DNA here is from genome assembly GCF_019097595.1 of Hemibagrus wyckioides. Taxonomy (NCBI): domain Eukaryota; kingdom Metazoa; phylum Chordata; class Actinopteri; order Siluriformes; family Bagridae; genus Hemibagrus; species Hemibagrus wyckioides. The sequence continues at coordinate 22,519,429 of NC_080725.1, forward strand.
TTATTTCCGATCTACACCAATACACACCAATGTACTGGATTATTTCAGATCTACACCAATACACACCAATGTACTGGATTATTTCCGATCTACACCAATACACACCAATGTACTGGATTATTTCCGATCTACACCAATACACACCAATGTACTGGATCATTTCAGATCTACACCAATACACACCAATATACTGGATTATTTCAGATCTACACCAATACACACCAATATACTGGATTATTTCAGATCTACACCAATACACACCAATATACTGGATTATTTCAGATCTACACCAATACACACCAATATACTGGATTATTTCAGATTTACATCAATACACACCAATATACTGGATTATTTCAGATTTACATCAATACACACCAATATACTGGATTATTTCAGATCTACACCAATACACACCAATATACTGGATTATTTCAGATCTACACCAATACACACCAATATACTGGATTATTTCAGATCTACACCAATACACACCAATATACTGGATTATTTCAGATTTACACCAATACACACCAATGTACTGGATTATTTCAGATCTACACCAATACACACCAATATACTGGATTATTTCAGATCTACACCAATACACACCAATATACTGGATTATTTCAGATTTACATCAATACACACCAATGTACTGGATTATTTCAGATCTACACCAATACACACCAATATACTGGATTATTTCAGATCTACACCAATACACACCAATATACTGGATTATTTCAGATCTACACCAATACACACCAATATACTGGATTATTTCAGATTTACATCAATACACACCAATGTACTGGATTATTTCAGATCTACACCAATGCACACCAATGTACTGAATTTATTTCAGATCTACACCAATACACACCAATGTACTGAATTTATTTCAGATCTACACCAATACACACCAATGTACTGAATTTATTTCAGATCTACACCAGATCAGATCAGATTCAGCTCAGTCAGCTGAGATGAACATGAAATGCTGATTAAGCTCTTAACCTGATCAAGATTTGTTTTGGCATGTGAACACACCCAGTTAAAAAGCGTTTATACACTCGCGCATCCTCGTTCGGTGAAGTAAAACTTTCTATTTATTCTGAAGCTTTGATTTTGCACATCAGTGATACATATGTTCTTTCTCACTTTTTCTGTTTTGTCGGAATTTATTTATTTATTTGACCTTGAAATGACATCATCCATCTACATCAGCTCTGTGGATTTATCTGATAAAAAAAGACAGGGTGTAAAACAGTTACACTTCTCACACACACCACCCACATTCCTCAAATGGCGTTTGGTTATAATCACAGCGTCTAATTCCAGCCCTAATAACACAAAAGAAACAACAGCAAAGAAGACGAACAAGTTTATGGCAACAAGGCATGCAGTGATTCTTGCTTCATTACGACAGATTTAAATACAAAATTAAATACAGTAAAATGCTGTGTGCACACACCTGATCCAATAAACTTGCTCTGATACACTCTCTTTAAATCAGGACTGACTCTTTATTAGCCATTAGCTCATTTTTAATGAATTAAAAAATGAATTAAAAATGAATTAAAAATTAAAAATTAATTAATTAATTTTTATTACACAAATTACTCTGGCAGTTGTACTAATTGTGATCGTTAAGTAACATCTGCGAGCCCAAACACACCCAGCATCTTCTCGTCTTAAGGGTGTGTACACTTTTACTTTTTAGTTACATGCCTATTATTACTATTATATAACTACATTTACTATTTATTCCCAAAACAACAACATGGGTTTTCTTCAAATATGAGGTGATGAGTTTTTAAAGAACACCACTGGCTTGTTTACAGCTTCACACATCTGTACTTGAGGTGTTCAGTCTCCATACAGGTTTTCATTCCAGGCAAACTTTGACAGTTGAATAGAGCCAAAGATGAAGTGATTAAACAAGTGTCTCCTGTTTGGTAGGAATGAAGAGATGCGGCCACACCGACTCGCTCTGTATAACACCACTGACCTGGAGTTTTATGTGTAATGCAGAAAAAAACACACAGAATCACTTTCCTTACCCACTGACAAGCCATTCCAGATGTTATGACGGGTTGTAACCCTGCAGAAAGAGAAATTATACACTTTATTATCTGTGCATGATTCTTATTTCTAACACTGTAGAATAATTAAGACACACTTAAATTCCTCACTTATTCACCTGTAGCTTTTAATAGCCAATTTTCTGACCACTAACAGTGCACCACGAGCAACACTGTATTAAAGCATATATTACACTCTACAGCCGATTATCTCGATTATCGATTTATCGATTCAATCTCGATGCGCACAGAGAGAATAAACCGCTTATCCGGATCCGAATCACTTTTTAATTTATTTTCTCTCAGTAAAGTGCTAACAAAAAGGTCTGTATAATTACCTTCTCCTTTAACACACGATAGTCTTTTGCAGGCTGGTGTTTAAACCAGTATTGCAGGAAGTCTGAAATCGGCTCACCTTTTCTAATAGCGATGGGCGTTACGAGTCACTTCACTGATTCGATTCTTTAGAATCACGCGGTTCGATTCGTTTGATTCACTACTCAGGATCCGTGCCAATTTAACGATTAAAAAAATAATGTAGATCATTTTTTCCATGTCTAGTCTCCCAACTAATTTCCCATTTTATGTCTTTACCATGTAGCATCTTGCGTAAGTAGTGAACCCCTCAGCTATGCTAACAACCCTCAGTGTGTGTGTGTGTGTGTGTGGTGCTGTTAGCTAACATAATTTCGACATAACGGAGGGAAATTATCTATTAATAAGTATAAGGGAAATATCTAGTCAATGTAGCAATGTAAACATAATGTTTTAATATTTTATTAAGTGATTTAATTGGTAAATAGAGGTAAATAAAGAGTTAAAACATAATTTGATTCGTTTCTGCGAATTGAATCAAATGAGTCAAATGACTCTTTTACCAAGCATCAGGTGCTGTTTGACCTTGTTAACGTCTTAGCATCAGTTCTAACAGTCTAAAGGGAGTCTAGAGTCAGGACAAGGAAATTATTTTCACTCCAGTGATTAAATTAAATGCTAGGCAAAGTGTTTTAAAGTTATAAACGTCTCTTGGTCTGTTGCAGACTTTCCTAGTCCATAAACTGTGATACATCTCCATCTGTGGTATGATAAACACAGCTCTTTAATTTCCTCTGCAGACATCTGGTGATGTTCCAGTCATAAAACAATAACACTTCACCATACAAGGGAACTAATTTAAATGAAGGTTGGTGGATTATTGACTTAAAGGAAGAGAGAAAAGAGCAAGGCTGATGAGGGAGCAGACGCTCAACAACATTAAATCTAACTATGAATGGATAAATTCAATCCAAATTGCACAAATTGCCATGGTGGAATAAAACACCTGATGACTTCAGGAGGAGAACACTTCCTCCGCTTCATCACACCACAGAGTCACTGAATATTGTTTACGTTTTGTTGTATTTTAGCGTGGCTTTAATATTTACGTACGTTCTCCTAGAATCCTCATAGACTTATTTTTCTATGCTCATGTTTTGAAAGGATATTTTGCTGTTAAGATACTTCTTAAAAATGTACTTCTATCGTAGAACAAAATATTGGAATTTAATCCCAGTTTAGAAATGTCACTCTGTTTAATGAAAGTAAAAATCCTGGAGGAAAAATGGACAGGTAAGAGAGAGGATCAGGTGAGCACAAAGAACGGCATATTCATTCAAATACAGGAATTAGTTTTCCTAAAAAAATTAATACGTTAAATATTGATAGGAATAAAAAACTATTTTCCTTATTGGGGTTGTGTTTTCCACCAAAAACATGTCGTATTTAATGTTCAGAAAATCATCCAAACTAATTTAGGATATTAATGAATTAATCAATTTATTTATATGCTATAATCCAGCTAAGCATTTCCACTGTATAACTGAATACACAAATCCTTATAATCCTTATCAGTAGGAATTATCTGGAAATATATATATATATATAAAAGAAAGAAAGAAAGAAAGAAGGAAAGAAAGATTTCATAAAAGCAAACATGTAGAAAGAAAAAAGAAAGAAGGAAGGAAGGAAAGAAAGAAAGAAAGAAAGAAAGAAAGAAAGAAAGAAAGAAAGAAAGAAAGAAAGAGATGTGATACTGAGCTTATGGGATGATGCACACACACACACACACACACAGAGTACAGAAATATATGTGAGTAAATTGAGCTACATTATATAAATGATAGTAACGTTCCTCCTGTGTATCAGCGTTCTTCTGGTCTCACTTTTCCAGAATTTCCTGGACGTTGTGTGACCTGGAGGTTTTACCTCGATCCTTGAAAGCGACAGGAAGTGTGGTCAGCGCTCGTGTGGTCTCACAGTGTCCAGAATAAACCATGCCGTTCTCCACCAGTTCCAGAAGTGTGTTATAAAACGTCCGCCACTTCGGTTCCGGAACGCTCCACATCTTCCTCGCTCCTCTTCATCCTCTGGCACATGCTACACAGCAGATAGGTGCAGAGGAGCAGATAGAGAGCCACAACCAGCCAGACCACAGCGCTGAATACGGCGAAGCACAGCAGGTTCCCGTCCATCTCTACTGAGTTGCACACACACACACACACACACACACACACACACACACGTGTTTGTACAGTGAGACTAAAGTAAACGTGGATATGACGTGTAATGATGCTTTCTGTCCTGTACAAACACCAGAATCTCATTCAGTCTCTCTGTGTGGAGATGACCAGAGCGGACTGGATGCAACTGGACACTGAGTCAGAGACAGGAAATGAATAGAGACATAAAAGAGAAGGACAGAAGACACAAACTTCCTGTGTGTAGCTCTGTATCTGTACACACATAACACACAGCAGACAGAATACACTGAACAACAACACACACAACACACAGCAGACAGAATACACACACAACACACAGCAGACAGAATACACTGAACAACAACACACACAACACACAGCAGACAGAATACACACACAACACACAGCAGACAGAATACACTGAACAACAACACACACAACACACAGCAGACAGAATACACTGAACAACAACATACACAACACACAGCAGACAGAATACACACACACACAACACACAGCAGACAGAATACACTGAACAACAACACACACAACACACAGCAGACAGAATACACACACAACACACAGCAGACAGAATACACACACACACACAACACACAGCAGACAGAATACACTGAACAACAACACACACAACACACAGCAGACAGAATACACTGAACAACAACACACACAACACATAGCAGACAGAATACACACACACACAACACACAGCAGACAGAATACACACACACACACAACACACAGCAGACAGAATACACACACAACACACAGCAGACAGAATACACACACACACACAACACACAGCAGACAGAATACACTGAACAACAACACACAACACACAGCAGACAGAATACACTGAACAACAACACACACAACACACAGCAGACAGAATACACACACACACAACACACAGCAGACAGAATACACACACACACACAACACACAGCA
>NC_080725.1:22530000-22537500 GCF_019097595.1 Hemibagrus wyckioides
CGTGTTTGTGTTTCCTGGTCTGTATGCGGACTGATCGAAAGCAAGCACTTGTTTACACAGTGAAGAGAAGATGTTTCTGTGTTCACGCTGTCAGCGGACACTGAGGTTAGCTGAACTCGCAGAAATGTGGAGATTTTCTGGGGTTTTTTCTGTTTGAGTTGGGAATTACGAGTTACGACTTTTCACCTGCTCAAGATATTTTATGACAAATTTATTGGGTTTATTTCCAAAATAATGACAAAATCAGGACATCTTTAAGGACGGCTGAATGCTCCTGTACATCGGCATGGCGTTTATTTCGCTCTCTTACGCTAGCATGAAGTAAAAAACCGCCAGCTTTCTTCCATTTGTATCGTTCATTTATCTGTTTGAAATAACGGTCATATTCGGACACTGGTTTAAAGTAAGAGTTCCACCATCATCTTCATCATCTTCACTATCGTCATCACCACCCCTGCTTGTGTTCAGGGCCTGAGCTAATTGAGATCAGATGTTTGCGCGGCGTGCGCTGAGGCCTAACCTGGAAGCATTTATTTTATGGAAAAGATGTTTAGTTAAGTGCACTGCTGTGGCCTAATGAGTCTGGGCCCTCAGCCCTGTGATGAATATGATCGGTGAAAGCTCTGAAGGCTGGTTCCTGAGTCCTTCCTTCCTCTCGCATCGGGTTTCAGATTAGCAGACTTCCTGTCCGCTCCGCGCGTTGCCGCTCCGAATGATACGTCTTTATTACAAAGGTTATCATGTATTAGTTTGTAACACAACAGCCACTTTTTCCTGACCGCCGACAGGAAAGTGAGCATCGAGCCTCCGAGAAGTTTCCTGCTTCTACAGAGTGGTACCAGGCGCTCGTTTTTAATCCCGCACCTCTATAATCGCGGGAGAGAAAGATAAGTCCAACATATGGCACTTGAATGGTGTGTCACATTGACATAATAAATATCGGTGGAGTGTGTAATCCGAGATGCCGTGTTAAAGCTGTGGAATGCTGCTGCAGTTGTCCCGGTTTGCCAAAACGTCGCCGGATGATGAATCTGAGTGCTGACTCCTGACTGAACCCTCACGTCTTCATCTGAACGTCAGGAAACGCCCCGATCTTTACGCTTTCACATGCTTCCCAACCTCGAGAGCTTTGATTGACAGATTCGTACACGATCACAAGGAGACTTTCAGAGCTTTTATTACACATACACAAAAAAATATACACTAAAAACCATGACAAAGTTATTTTACGTCTCATTTCGACTCTTCTTGTGTTCATCCACCTCTCTAAGATGCCTACTACATGCCCCGCCCCATGTGGGTGTGTCCTGATCTACAGTAGCAATTTCTTAACATTGTGTAACAACCTGTTCTACAGAAATAACCACGATTCCTCAAGCTCCAAACACCACAGCGCATCACAGCCTGAAAAATAATTCTCCTTAAATTCTTTATTCTTGACACGTGACCACATGACGTCACAACGTTGCAGTACTCACCAAAAAAAAAAATTCTATGATTGTGTGTATTTGTGCTTATTTTCAGAATGGGGAGAAAAAATTGGGATAGATAATACTGACCCCAGGAGAGTAGGATGAAAACCGGAGGTTCTTCTGCAGGAGGATCAGTGTGTGGTTTGATAATGTATAAATAACATGTGGTAGATAGCTGACCCCGCCCGCTCACCCGCCGCTCCTCATCCCCACTCTCTCTCTCCCCGTACGCTGATTACAGCCTTCCCATGAGACCCGAGTGCAGGCCCTCAGAGACGACGGGGTGTGTGTGGGGGGAGGAGGAGGGGGGTGGTTTGGGTGTCTACTCACTTAGGATCAAGACGAGGGCAGGAAATTGTCTCGGACGCAAAAGCTAAACTTATAATTCCTCCCGTGTCTGTAATCACGACGTCCAGACGATACGAAACGACAGACTTAAGCGCTCAGACGTCGTAACGATGATCCGCTCCAGGTCGTTAGCGATCGCACCACTGCACACACACCTGGATGACACACCTGAGTCTCTGGTACTTTTACAGAAATACAACAAAATGAAAAGTTTGACCTGTTTCCTCACCTACAGGGCAGAGTCGTAAAGCGCTAGCTCTAAAACCTCTTTATAGTTAATTAGATAGTTTAATGTAGAAAAACGGATCAGGATTCACTTTAACGTCACATTACACAGGATCCTTTCTGGGTAAAAGATACCAATATAAAGATATAAGAATTAAAAAAATAAAATAAATAACTTTCAATATTATGGCATAACAAACATATTGTGATATATATTGTTTATTTTTTTCTAATATCTGATCGCAATGTTTAATGGTCCTCTTTTCTTTAACTTTTTTCTAACGCCTTCAATTTTTCTCCTTTGCTGGAGCGCGTCACGATAATGTCACGATATGGATAAATAAAAATATATAAATATTCTTCAGTATACATCAGGGGCCCTTGGGGCCCAATCCATGCTGAGGACATAAAGATTTCAAGGTGCACTAAATTATTTAAGCTCTCTCTCTTTGCTAAAGCTAGAAAAGCCACGTGCTTAGCATAGACGGCTTCACTCCGGTGCCACGGCTTGTAGCCTGAATGCAGCATTTTACAGCCTTTTCATCCAAATTGCTCCTTACATGATGCGAGTCACGAAGGGGATGAAGTAATGATTTCTACATCCTATGCGGCGCAGTGTGGCTCCGACATCCAGCCGTCTGGAGAGCGAGGCGCAGATGATTCAGCTGTCATTTTGTTGAGGAACAGAAGCGCTGATTAAAATAAAGTGTGTAATTCGTTAAGGGACTTTTTTTTTTTTTTTTAGAAAAACAACAACAACAAAATAATAAACTGGGAATCAAAAAAGAGAAAAACGATCCAACAACCTTGGAATAATTGTGCGCTTTTGAAACACGAGCCGCTATCAGAAGAGTCTCACACACACACACACACACACACACACAGAGAGAGAGAGAGAGAGAGAGAAAGAGAGAAAGGGAAAATCGTGTTAATTTTCCTCGGTGCAATTTGCATATGCAGTGAGGCCGCGTGCCCTCTTTTTAAAGGCAGCGGCGGAAAAGAGGGAGGAAAAAAAGAAAAAAAAAAGAAATATCGCTTTCCGAAGTGCATTCCGCAGTTAAGCTGATTGGATCCTTGATGAGGCCGTCGGTGGCCTCGCGCACTCGAGAGACAGGCGAGGACGCGGCGAGCCAATTCAGAGCAGCGCTGAAGTGATTAAACGCGCTCTCGAGCCCCACCGTCCTCCTCGCGCCTCGCCACCCATCCACGGCACAGAGCCGTAATCAGCGCGGCCCGGGATGAGAATAATAGACCGCTTCTTCTCCTTCTTCTTCTTTTTTCGCTAGTCCCCCACCGTTTGCACAAGTGCTCGTGCTCTCCACCGAAACCGGGATGTCGGCGCTCGCGCACTGCCACGAGACTATACGGCGGGATGAGTGCTGCAGCTCGAGCGTAAATAATCTGCATATAAACCAGACGGGAAAGAAAGAAAAAAAAAACGTCGCTGAGAGTCGCGTAGTTCACATTTCTACTTCAGTCACATGCTTTACGGTCAATCCCGCCGTCTCGTGCACCGCAACCGACACTACAAACCCCGCATAATGTTAACGGAAAGGGTGCGAAGGTAAATAAAAAAATGCCTGGATTTTACAAATCCACAAATAAGACTTCTCATAAAGTGTACATGTAGATGGTGTGTGTGTGTGAGAGAGAGGAATAACACACTTCATGTCTTGCTGTTCTGGGAAAATTTATGCTTTTGACCAGGTCAAACCGGAAGTGTGAACTCCTTCCCTACGAGGCTGAAACTGAAGACTCCTTCCATAAACGTATAAACGTCTCCTAACAGAAAACCGACCATTAATAACGATAATATCAACAAATTCTACACACTATACATCAAGGTCATCATGCGTTACTATAGAAACGCGAGAAGCGCATTCATTTAAAAAAAAAAACCCAAAAAAAACAGCCGGAACTACTTTCTGAGCTGCTGTTATGGAAAATGAATCAACACCTTCTCCGGTGTAAACAGCAATCTGAGACGGAGGTAAAGGAACTGAAACCGCTCCTTCGCTCTCGTACCGGTTTCTCAGATCAAGCGGCCAAAAAATCCAGCAGCGGCAGCCATGTTGTTTCCCCTGTGGTTTTCTATTAAGACGTGTTTGAGATGAGCGAGTAATCGAGAGCGAGACTCCGACCGAGGAGCGGGCTTTCCAATCTGAAAGTTTACAGAGTCAATTTCAGCGTGTATATTTTCAGCGACACAGAAGGAAAAACATTTGGCCCCCGGCTCCTGCCACCCTTCCATCGCCTCCGTCATGGCGGCCCGTAAACAGAGAGAGACACGCCGCAATCCGCGTGATAAATGTAAAGCGAAGTGAAGCTATCAGCTGAAAGCAATTTTCAGGCCGGTGCACGGAGCCAGAGACTCGGGATTTTCACCCCCTTCATCGATCATGAGCCTCCAGTCCAGGCCAAGATACACAATGCCCCCCCAAATTACTGACATATGGACCTGGGCTCTGTGGAAACCTGCCTGTGGACAGCCTCGCCTGCTTATTCACTCACCCTGATGGCTTTATTTATTTATATATATATATATATTTTTAATTGCACTTAAAAACGAACCCTTCCTGATATGCATGGTGTTCTTTTGGGGGAGAAAATTGTGGGAGATAAATGTCACCTGTGCCAAAAAAACAACACACGATTGAACCAATCCCCCCCAAAAAAATGCTTCATATTTTATTCCCACAAACAGAAAACCTCTTAAAAAACAGCGTAGAGGAAACAAACGAGCTCCATCCTGACGAGTTTACTTTACTTCTGCACTTCTTCCATAAGCGTGGCCCGTGTGGCATCGCTCTGATTAGCAGGGTGGGACCTCCAAGCACATTAAAACTTCATCTGTCCTCCCGGCTGTTTGTTTTGAGGACGTGAGGATGGGCGTGGCCGCAGATCGGTCTCTGCCGTGTCGTGCGGTGTATGTTTATGTGCCGTGGAAACACACAAAACAACTAACGCCCCAGCCCCGCCTCCTACCGGTCCGGCTTCATCAGCACGCTGGTTATGGGATATTTAGCTCGAAAGAAACGTTATGGTCTGTGTGGATATTTTTGGGAGGTTCTGACTCGACTCGGGGATTACACGCAGAATAAATCACGTCGTCCGGAGCGCTTGGTTAAACACTCAGGAGCCCAGGAGCTCTTTGGTTTTAGAGGCCAGCTGTTTGTCGATGTCTGCGGCGAAAGCGTCGGCCATCTGCTGAACCTGGGACAGGAAATAGAATGAATGAATGAATGAATGAATAAATAAATAAATAAATAAACACATTCTTTATTTTAGATCTTCTGGTTTCCCACTTGAAATTCCAGTTGGTTCACGGCAAGAAGGGGAAAAAAAATGAACCGCTTCTGAAGGATTGAGTTTTATTTTTAAAACCTTGAGCCGGGGGTTTATTTCGGATCCTTGCGTTTAGTCGAAAGAGGAAAGTAATGAAGCTTTTAGACTAAAGACTTTTGTGTGTGTGTGTGTGTGTGAAGGTAAGCTTGTTGGCAGAACACAACGCTCTCACCTGCTTTTCGACCAGGCGGATGGTGTCCTCGGACACGCCCTCTTTACTCCTCTTCACCTGCGCCAGGGCGTTGGAGCGAACTCTCCTCACTGACTCCTTCGCCTTGTTGCTGAACTGCTTGGCCAGCTTGGCTAGGTTCTCCCTGTGCTCCCGGGTCACCCTGACACACACACACACACACACACACGTGTTCTGATGAGATACACTAAACAGCCAAAAGTATGTGCACCCCTGAGCATCACTTCCACATGTGGGGCTTCTTCCGAACATGCAATTGTACAGGAAGTCTGTGTACTTCATGGAGGTTTGGAGGAACTGGAGTGTCCTGCACAGAGCCCTGACTCTGACTCAACCCCACTGAGCACCATGGAGTCTGATCAACATCCCAACATCAGGAGCGCTATAAGAGCAGAGCTGTGTTCATACTCACACCAATCCACTTTCTACTGCTGCAGCTACTGCTGGACTTCCTGTAGATCCTGAGTGACAGATGTCTCGTCCAATCAGAGGGAAGAATTCTGTTCGCAAGCTATACCTAGCTTTTCCGATCTGTCTGAATCGTCCTTGTGTTTTTGGATTTGTCCTTGTGTTTTGTGCTTCTCAGCTGCCGTAGGCTAATGCTTTTGTAGTTGAAGTGATGAGCGTTTTTAGATTTGATTTGTAAAAGCAGCTCGGATGTTTATCGATAAACGATCGCTGGATGAAAACCAGGGCTAGGGGCTTAGATTTCTCCTCCAGATAAAAATACTGACATGTGACGTGTCTGATTGTTGCAGATGCTCATCATGTGTTGATTAGCAACTGCGACGGAATCGTTCCTAGCTCGCTAGCCGAATGTGAATGGCGCGGCTAGTTATCCGGATTCAGGGTCACACGTGTTTCAGTGCTAAACTAAAACCTGACAGATGGACACGATCATTTCGTTGTTGCAGTCTTTTAAATCTGACGCAACCTCAACAACGAACGAGGGAGAAAAAAAAACCCAAGCGAAGAGCGCCTCGTTCCTCTAATTTCTGGTAGGTGTAGAAGTTTTTTCTTCTGCTGCTCCTCCTTAATTAGCGCTCAGACACCAGCCATGCTGCACACGGTCCAAGAGCGGCGTGTGTTTACTGCAAACAATGTGTGTAATTAGTGACTGGGATCCAATCAAGCCCCGCACTCTGTATTTTCCACGTGCAGATGTGTGTGAGGAGGCTGCGCTGATTGCGGACGATTCGTCCGGCCCATTCGCCATCCGCCGCCAGACGAGCACCTGCTACAGACGAGCAGACGCAGAGGAGACGCAACCATACCACAGAGATATACAGCAGGACAACGAGAGACCAGAGAGAGAGAAAGAAAGAAAGAAAGAGATGATGAAAAAGAGAGAAAGATGAAGAAAGAGAGAGAGAGCGAGAGAGAGAAAGAAAGAGAGAGAGAGAGAGAGAGAGAGAGAGAGAAAGAAAGAGAGAGAGAGAGAAACATACAGAAGCCACTAGAAGGTGAAAGTGGTTCGCTAATTCTTGGCCCTCAGGCCACACAGACACACATGCACACATGCACGCACACACACACGCACGCACGCACGCACACACGCACGCACGCACACACACACACACGCGCGCGCACGCACGCACGCACACACACGCACACACACACACACGCACACACACACACACGCACACACACACGCACGCACGCACACACACACACATGCGCGCACACACGCACACTTACTTAGGAATGGGGACTCTGATGATGGTGCCCTCTACCTCTGGGTTCAGCTTCATGCTGCTCTCCTGTAGTGCGCGGGTGGCTGCTGCTGTGGCCTGAGGACACACACACACACACACAAAAAGGTGGGTGTTAATGACCAGCAGCTGAGGCTGTTGTACCTGCTACTGCCGATTCTAAACACACACACACACACTTTTACAAACACACACACACACACAGACT
>NC_080725.1:22545000-22547500 GCF_019097595.1 Hemibagrus wyckioides
TTCACTGATAAACGTTCTTCATGCCATCTCCGCTCACTACATCTCGCTAATCCTACACACACGGCATATTGGGAGTTTAATTTTCAGTAACTCGTTATTTCTACAGTAACAGCTCGTTCGAAGAGGTGTGTGATCACTGAGCTGGAGAAATGGAGATGTTTATATCAATTTATCTCCATGATCTCCATGTTCTATCATCATAACTCTCAGCCCTAATGCAAATTCAACTCCGTTTCAAGCATTTCAGTGATACCAGAGACATGGCTGACCTTTGTATCGGTAATTATTCATTTCAGGAACCTTTTTTCAGGTACCAAGGAACTTATCAGGAACTCTTTTTGAAACCCAGAAAGCTTTCTCAGGATCGCAGGAACCCACTGAGGAACATAGGAAGCTTTGTAGGAATTCAAGACTGAATGAAAGAACCAGCGCAGGAACTTTTTTGGCAATCTAGAAATTCAGAAAAACAGGAAGTTCCTACAGGAACCTTTTCTGGAACCCTGCGCTTCGTTACAGGGTCGGATTGAAGCGCTGTTCAGAAGCTCGTCGGAGCTCCAGCTGAACCTCTAAATGTGCATTTCGGCTGGAAGGGCAGGAGGTGTGGTGAGGGGATAACTAGCGTGTCATGTTGAGTCTGGAGAGCAGTGTGACCAGACGCTGGGTCATGGCATTAATCCGTTGCCTCGTCATGTCCTTCCCACAGTTAAGGTGACTCTCCGCCCCTCCCCCACCAATGAAAACACTCTCAGTAATGCAGTAATGAGCCCCAGATGACCATCAGTCCCTCTAAAAGAAATGAGGTCATGTATTGCCCGATTTCTCCTCCAGCACAGACGCCGGACAGATCCAAACCCTCCTGACTCGCTTTCTCAAAGAGAGAGAGAGAGAGACGATAAACAAGAAGGTCAAAAGGTCAGAGAACATTCACCTTGCTGGTCTGAGGTGATCAGATTTGACCCTGAATGACCACATACACAGTGACTGTTCCCACCTCGGGGAACAATAGACCTGAACAGAATGGTCAAGTGAGTGGACTCTTGTGGACTTGTGGAATAATCCCTCAGGGAGCAGGAGGTGAAACAATGCTGCTTTAGCCTGACATAACCTCCAGCTCTAATATAAAGACGCCTCTGATAACCCTGGAGAAAGCCTGATTCAGGCGCGCGCACACACACACACACACGGCTGACCTGCGTGTAAACGTTTATTCATTTCAGGAACCACCTTCTTCTTCATCTTCATTACTTTAGAAAGTTCTTTATGAACTATTACAGAAGATTTCAGGAATCTTCTGGAAAGCTTTTTTTTTTTTTTTTAAAAAACAAAAACCCAGGAACGTTTTTTCCAACACTGAGAAACCTCATGAAACCTGCACAGGAACCCAGGAACTGGGTTCCTCCTCAGAGGCTGAGGAACCTAGGATTTTAGGAACCTAGAACCCAGTTCAGAAACCTTCTCATAAACAATGAAAACTTTTAAACCCAGGACCAATTACGAACCATTGAGCTCCTTTTAAGAGATCTTTTAGGAATCCAGAAAGGTTTTATGAACCTAATCAGGAGTCTTTTTGGAACAATTGGAACATTTTGGAGACTCATCCTTGTCAGTACCACAGAAAGCTCTCCAAAGACCCAGGAGTCCATTTAGGAGCTTTTTCCAAAGCCTTGAAAGCATCTGGAGGAACTCAGAAACCTGATCAGGAACTGTTCTTAGGAACTGAGAAACCTGATGAGGAACCTTGTCAGGAACACAGGATTAAAAATCTAGGAACTCATTCTGAAACCTTGACAGGAAGCTAGGAAAGGTTGTGGAAAACTTTACAGAAAAAAATTAACTGGTGGACAAATAAAATGTTTTTACACTCAGAACATTTTGCATCATCATGTTTCTTGCATCATCATGGTTCCTAGCTTGCAGACCAAGAACTACAGGAACTATACAGTTCTCCTGTAGTAGATGTGTATGTGTGTGTGTGAGGAGATACCAATGCTGACCTGGTGAGGTTCTGATGCTCAGGTTGCGGCTGAAGTCGTCCTTCAGCGTGGTCAGCGCAGCAGCCATGTCTTCCTTCACCTCGTCCAGGCTGATGATCTCCTCCACCAGGGCGGCGTTGATGCTCACTTTAGCCGTCTGGCTCTTGGCTTTCGCTTCAGAGAGGGAGGAGGGGAGATGGGGGAGAGGGTTTAAAGCTATTCTACAGATTTCTGATGGAAAAATGAAAGGAGTCGCCTGCATGCTGGTAGATCATCAGTACCATTAGATATGAAAGCAAGACCACGTCCTCTCATGTTGCCACTTCACTGAACCTAAGCAAAGCACTAGAACTGAAGAGCCTCTGGAACAAAGGTTCAACCCAGAGCTCACCCTCACAGACAGCTCTTTGAACCTCTCCGTACGGCGAGACCAGCGATGCGGGCGCTACACTTACCTTTACTTTTCTTGGTAGCGTAATGGCGGGCGTAGCCAGGCGTGGAGACGACAACATGGGGGCAGAGATGTT
>NC_080725.1:22552500-22637500 GCF_019097595.1 Hemibagrus wyckioides
ACTATTATTACGATTATTACCTGAAATTATGTGAAATTGCAAAATTACTGCAACACAGTAGACATATCAAAACGCTCAGCACAATGAGGGGAAGGGCATGACGTATATCCGGGTGACGTCACGTCACGTGCGTACCAACCCCCAACATAAGGGGATTCACAACTTTACTTGATACGTAACATACACATGTGAAATATCAAAACTCTCAGCACATCGAGGAGAACTTCATGACTCCATAATCTCGGGGACGAGTTTTGCAACGGCAAGCACCACTCACATTTTCTTCAGGAAATGTATATGTCTACTTATGATTATTATTATTATTATTATTACCATTCTTATTATTTTTATATTATTATAGGGCAGCACGGTGGCTTAGTGGTTAGCCTCAACAAGAAGGTTCGAACAGACAGGGGCCTTTCTTTGTCGAGTTTGCATGTTCTCCCCGTGCCTGCGTGTCGTGAGTTTACTCCGAGTACTCCGGTTTCCTCCCATAGTCCAAAAACATGTACATTAGGTTGATTGGTAATTCTAAATTGCCCATAGGAGTGAGGGTGAGTGGTTGTCCATCTAGTTGTGTGGCCCTGTGATGGACTGGTGACCTGTCCAGGGTGTACCCCTGCCTTTCACCCAATGTGTGCTGGGATAGGCTCCAGCAAATCCCCATGACCCTAATTAGGGATAAAGTGAGTATAGACAATGGACGGATGGATGTTATTATTATAGGTTTTAACATCCATTATTATAGGTTTTTGTGGGCCGCTGCATCTTTCTTCTGTCTTGAAAACCCAAACCTTCTTGTTTCATTCGGCACTAATCTCTAGCCAGCATGACCTAAATGAAGTGGGGATTAGTTAATTCGATCAAAATGACGATAAATAACCAGAAAAACACACAATTTAATCACACCAAAAAACCTGCTGTTATTTTACTTTATCACTCTTACTACTCTGTCCTTGTGTACCGATATGACAAAACGAACATTTTTAAACATGTCACTGGGTGATATTTAACCCTGAGGAATGACGTCACTTAATTAATTAATTAACGAGAATAAAAATGTAAACAATAATTATACATTAAAAAGCAACCAGAAGTCTCTGATGGGAACGGCGGCTGAAGGGGACATGTGGGGACACGATGTTATAAAAGCTCTCGGCTCGCTAAAACTCTATATTTTTTAAACAAATGATGAACTCTAATTAAAATAAAAAAAAACTTTAAGTTTGTTATTGCATAGTTTTAACATAAACACATACCTCACGCGCAGCTTTTCCAGCGTGCCTTACTTCAAGCACGGGAGGTCAATCCGATGCAGCACGGTGTGTGATACGTCATCAAAAGTTGGCCGCCCAGTCCAGCAAACCACCAAAGCATGCCGAAAACGTCATCCTTTCGCGGCGTTTCTTGCTGTCTTGCTAGTATCGTTAGCACGGAAGCTAAACAACAGCGGTCAGGAATAAATTTAGCGATATAAGTGACGACATGGTTCGTTTTTAAAAACCGTTTCTGATCGAAATTTCTTGCTTTTTGTTCTTACTTCTTGTCGCGTCAACAGCACGGTGAGTAAAATAACGATTTCTTGAATGAAAAGCGCGACGCTAGCCTTGTAAGCTAACTAGCTGAGTATGAAAATAAACACCTGAACACAGTATGACGTTATCAGTCAGTTGCTTTTTAATAAAATTTAACTCTTTTTCGTGGTGTGTGTGTTTATGTATGAATGTAATAAACCTTAGAAGCCTTTTAATGAAACAATAAAACATAGAAACGAATGCAAAATGTATTAAAACTGGAATTATAGTTCATTTATTCCAATTAGCTAGTGCACGTGTACACTCGTTAACCCGGAGTTTTCTTTATATGCCTGAGTTTTATTTACATCTCAGGATAAATCCTGTTTTAGAAGCTTCAGGGCTTATTAATGAGAAATGTAATAAGGACATTGAGTTTTATATGGAGTTATGGGATGCACCAAATCACTTCTGGCATGAAATAATGGATCTGATCCAGTGAGTGTATTTGATTCTGATCTAGAATCTGAAATATATGGGATCAGGAATGGAAAAGAGATAAATATATAATCTCTTTTTCTTGTTATATATTCGTCTGAAGTACACCGATCAGGCGTAACACTGCGAGCAGTGCCAGGTGAAGTGAATAACACTGATGATCTCCTCATCATGGCACCTGTTAGTGGGTGGGATATATTAGGCAGCAAGTGACCATTTTGTCCTCAAAGTTGATGTTAGAAGCAGGAAAAATGGACAAGCGTAAGGATTTGAGCGAGTTTGATGAAGGGCCAAATTGTGATGGCTAGACCACTGGATCAGAGCATCTCCAAAACTGCAGCTCTTGTGGGGTGTTCCCGGTCTGCAGTGGTCAGTATCTATGGTCCAAAAGTGGTCCAAGAAAGGAACAGTGGTGAACCCGCGACAGGTCCTGGGTGATCAAGGCTCATTGATGCACGTGGGGAGCGATTAGAAGGCTGACCCGTGTGATCCGATCCAACAGACGAACTACTGTTGTTCAGATTGCTGAAGAAGAATACACAGTGCAGAATGGGTCAGGGATGTTTTAGCAGCACCAACACCATATTAGGCACGTGGTCATAATGTTATGCCTGATTGGTGTGTATGTTTTTAATTGGACGAAGCGAGGAACAGAAACCACTCGGGCTGCTGTGAATGGACGTTTTTCGTGCCCAAATCTGAACCCTGATTACTTAGAAACTGTTGATTATCTTATTATTAGTATGTTTCAATGGAAATGGCTCATTCACAGGGAATGTTTGACACATTCTATGAACATTTTATGGAAGGAGTCTCCAGTGTCAGCTGAAACTTTTCGTTTACTGAGAGATGGTTTACGTTTAAAAGAGAGAGAAAAAGATGTGGTCAGGTGACTAAACGACTGTTTGTAGCTGATTAAGTCAGAAAAGGAAGTAACTGGTTTCACAGACCTTAAATGTAGCTATAAATGGATAAAAAGTCTGTAATAAATGTGGTGTATGTGGAAAAGATTAATTGTTGTCATGGTAACATTGACATACCACTTTGTTATTGATTGTTTTACTATTCCTGCACTCCACACAGCGTTTTATTCCTGATGTGACGTAAAAACCTCATCTGACTTTTCAGGAGTCCAATGCAGTCGGCTGTGGAATCAGTGGAGAACGCCTCCATCCTATCGAATGGCTCGTCGCAGGAAGGCCACCGCCTGTGGATCGGCAACATCGACCCTAAAATCACAGAGTGAGTACTCGGAGACCTGTTCGGGATGATGGATTAGCCGTGTGTGTGTGTGTGTGTGTGAGGCTGGAGAATATGCAGATGACCACAGGGCGTGTGAGAAAAGAGCCGTGGAGACCTGCATGTTCACTCGGCCGTCGTTTCCTACTCACCTGGCATGTTTACTCTGTCAACCTGTAGAGAGAGAGAGAGAGAGAGGGAGAGAGAAAGCTGCTGGAAAATGTACAGCTCACTCAGGCCAGCGTCTAGACAGGCGTTTCCTCCCCCCCCTGTCCCCTCCATCTGCTGTTTCTCTTAAATAACCTGCTGGATTGAAAACAGCCTGGATGCCCATGGGCTGGTGTTCGGGGAAGATTAATTAGTTCACATGCCGGTAGTGTTTGTTGTATCAGCGTCCACTTCGCCCTGAAAGTCCAGCAGCGTGACGTCAGCGCTTGGCTTACACACACACTTTTTTTCCCTCCTCGTCAAGTTTCCCAATCTTGTAGCTTGTGTGTCTTTGCGTCAGGATGATGGATAGAGACAGAGAAGATGCCGTGCTAATCCAGAGAAAGTAAACCTAAACATAATAAAAATACACAGTTAAGTATTCGCGCTCGTGAATAATAAACAGGAGGGTTAAATAAATCTTCTAAATATTACAAATCTGCACAACTTGGGTATTATTGATCAATAAAATCACAATGAGTTCATGTAAATAGAGGAATAATACTATTAAAGCTGAATTGAATTGATATGAGGTGTGTGTGTGGTGTGTGCAGTATGATGTTTAATATCAGCATCATGAGAAATAACACCATAATTTTTTAACGTATATATAAATAAATAAATAAAGATAACTATTCCAAACTTGAATAGGAAGCAGTGATTTGACTTTATTTATTTATTTATCTATCTATCTATCTATCTATCTATCTATCTATCTATCTATCTATCTATTTATTTATATTTTTATTTGTACTGTGTATATATATATTTTTAATTCAGGTTTTTTCTTTGTGGTACTGTCTGGAAATATTTGAATTAAAAATAGACATTTTTTTAGACTTGAAATAACTATCATTGTAGTTTTTGTTCTTGTTTTGTTTTATTTATTTATTAGGAAAAACTTCCTCCTCATTATTATTATTATTATTATTATTTTATGATTATTAATAATCACAGCATCTCGTGAAGCAGTCTCCGTAACACTCACCTTATTAATGACTGGCTTTTTAAATAAAAGAAAGCGACCAAAATATTAAAATTAAAAAAATAATATTAATAAAATATAATGTGAATGCCATCTTGTTGTTTTAAAACATTATGAATTTTAATTATTAAAAAACATTTTGACCAAAATGAGTGTAAATGTAATAAAGTTAAAATAAATTCAGTTCCATTCTGACAGAGTAAACTCTTTAGAGAGAAACTCTCCCAGTTAAACCAGTTCATTTAGTTTCCAGTTTTTTCCCCCAAAAGTTATTTCTTTTCCAAATCTAATTTGCGGATCCGGAATGTTCGGATAATCTCTGAAATCCGATCCACACTTTTATTGGATTTCCCCCGGTGTCACTGCTGCCAGAGTCTGATCTCCAGAGTCATTATTTTATTGTAATGGTTTTACTGGTTTAAAGTCTGATGCATTTAATACATACATTACTGTAATGGGGTGTGTGTGTGTGTGTGTGTCACTGTGTGTGTGATGCTGTGTCTGTGTGTGTGATGCTGTGTCTGTGTGTGTGATGCTGTGTCTGTGTGTGTGATGCTGTGTCTGTGTGTGACGCTGTGTCTGTCACTGTCTGTGTGTGACGCTGTGTGTCTGTGTGTATGTCACTGTCTGTGTGTGTCACTGTCTGTGTCTGTGTGTGTGTCTGTGTGTGTCGCTGTCTGTGTGTGTCGCTGTGTGTCTGTGTGTGTGTCACTGTCTGTGTGTCTGTGTGTGTCACTGTCTGTGTGTGTGTCACTGTCTGTGTGTGTGTCACTGTCTGTGTGTCACTGTCTGTGTGTCACTGTCTGTGTGTGTGTCGCTGTGTGTCTGTGTGTCACTGTGTGTGTGTCGCTGTGTATATCACTGTCTGTGTGTGTGTCGCTGTGTATATCACTGTGTGTGTGTGTGTCGCTGTGTGTGTGTCGCTGTGTATATCACTGTCTGTGTCTGTGTGTGTGTCACTGTCTGTGTGTGTGTGTCGCTGTGTGTGTGTCGCTGTGTATATCACTGTCTGTGTGTGTCTGTGTGTGTCACTGTCTGTGTGTGTGTGTCGCTGTGTGTGTGTCGCTGTGTATATCACTGTGTGTGTGTGTGTGTCGCTGTGTGTGTGTCGCTGTGTATATCACTGTCTGTGTGTGTGTGTCACTGTGTGTCTGTGTGTGTGTCACTGTCTGTGTGTGTCGCTGTGTGTGTGTGTGTCACTGTGTGTGTGTCGCTGTGTATATCACTGTCTGTGTGTGTGTCGCTGTGTGTGTGTCACTGTCTGTGTGTGTGTCACTGTCTGTGTGTGTGTCACTGTCTGTGTGTGTGTCGCTGTGTGTCTGTGTGTCACTGTGTGTGTGTCGCTGTGTATATCACTGTCTGTGTGTGTCTGTGTGTGTCACTGTCTGTGTGTGTGTGTGTGTGTCGCTGTGTGTGTCGCTGTGTATCACTGTGTGTGTGTGTGTGTGTGTGTCGCTGTGTGTGTGTCGCTGTGTATATCACTGTGTGTCTGTGTGTGTGTCACTGTGTGTCTGTGTGTGTGTCACTGTCTGTGTGTCACTGTCTGTGTGTGTGTCGCTGTGTGTGTGTGTCGCTGTGTGTGTGTGTCGCTGTGTGTGTGTCACTGTGTGTGTGTCGCTGTGTATATCACTGTCTGTGTGTGTCTGTGTGTGTGTCACTGTCTGTGTGTGTGTGTGTCGCTGTGTATATCACTGTGTGTGTGTGTGTGTCGCTGTGTATATCACTGTCTGTGTGTGTGTCACTGTGTGTCTGTGTGTGTGTCACTGTCTGTGTGTGTCGCTGTGTGTGTGTGTCACTGTGTGTGTGTCACTGTGTGTGTGTCGCTGTGTATATCACTGTCTGTGTGTGTGTGTCGCTGTGTGTGTGTCGCTGTGTGTGTGTCACTGTGTGTGTGTGTCGCTGTGTGTGTGTGTGTCACTGTGTGTGTGTCGCTGTGTATATCACTGTCTGTGTGTGTGTGTGTCGCTGTGTGTCACTGTCTGTGTGTGTGTCACTGTCTGTGTGTGTGTCACTGTCTGTGTGTGTCACTGTCTGTGTGTGTGTGTCACTGTGTGTGTGTGTCGCTGTGTGTGTGTGTGTCACTGTGTGTGTGTCGCTGTGTATATCACTGTCTGTGTGTGTGTGTGTGTCGCTGTGTGTATGTGTGTGTGTGTCACTGTCTGTGTGTGTGTCACTGTCTGTGTGTGTCACTGTCTGTGTGTGTGTGTGTCGCTGTGTGTGTGTGTGTCACTGTGTGTGTGTCGCTGTGTATATCACTGTCTGTGTGTGTGTGTGTGTCGCTGTGTGTATGTGTGTGTGTGTCACTGTCTGTGTGTGTGTCACTGTCTGTGTGTGTGTCACTGTCTGTGTGTGTGTCACTGTCTGTGTGTGTGTGTATCAGAATCAGAAGAGGACCAAAATTGTTTAATTTATGAACAACACAAAAACACACACACACACGCAGATGGCATTTTTTTTTTAAATAGCACAGTTCCATATCATAATTTAATTTAACTGCTGGATCACGTGAGCATCTGATCGGAGCGCCGGAGCAGAATTCCTGGTTTGAGGAAAGATGTTTGTGGAGCAGAAGGTCAGCGTCGGGGCAGTGTGTCCAGTCTGAAACCACTCACACTGACTGGCATGTTCACACACTTTCCACTTCACCACCTCACTCCCTCTCTCTCTCTCCCTCTCTCTCTCTCTCTCCCTCTCTCTTCCTCTCTCTCCAAGCTCCCCTCTCTCTCTCTCTCCCTCGCTCTTTCTCTCTCTCTCTCTCTCTCTCTCTCGCTCTCTCTCTCTCTCCACCCCTCTTTCTTTCTCTCTCTCTCTCTACCCCCCCTCTCTCCCTCTCTCTCTCTCTCACTCGCTCTCTCTCTCCCTCTCTTTCTCTCCCTCTCTCTCTACCCCCCTTGCTCTCTCTCTCTCCCTCCCTCTCTCTCTTTCTCTCCCTCTCCCTCTCTCTCTCTCCCTCTCACTCTCTCTCTCTCTCTCTCTCTGTACTGCATCACATCAGCTCCTGGCAGCTCACAGAAAACCCCGATCCCCCTGCAGATTTTCCACGAGCTCTTTAACGCTTTCTGTTTGCACTTGAACTTGAGATTTATTTAAACTCGAGTTGTGACACGGCTGACCCGAGGATGCAGTGGATTGTGAGAAAGTCCATGAGCTGCTTCATTATCGCTGCCCCTTTCCCTCCAGGTTCCCAAGTCGAACCCTAACCGCTCGTGGCAGGTCACTAATGAAGAGCGCAGCAGTAATAATCCGGAGTAGAGGTTTCTGAACTCGGATCCTATCACGGCACAGTCGCCTCTTTTAAAAAGGCATGTTTTTATTGTTCTGGATTTTTCAGAAGCTTTGCTAAGGCTGAGTGTTAATAATGTGTTAATAACGTCTTAATAAAGGGTTAATAATGTGTTAATAAAGTCGCTTCTGTTCAGCCACCAGTGAAAGTGTTTTTCTTCAAGTGATTCTTCCTCAAGATGATCATAAAGCTGATCACACCGGTCACTTCATGATGCTGAATATTATAAAGCTGATCACATTGGTCACTTTGCATTGATCAGACGATGCTGAATATCATAAAGCTGATCACACCGGTCACTTCATATTGATCAGACGATGCTGGTCACTTTGTACAGATCAGACAATGCTGAACATCATAAAGCTGATCACAATGGTCACTTTGTATCGATCAGATGATGCTGGACATCATAAAGCTGATCACAATGGTCACTTTGTATCAATCAGATGATGCCTGGACATCATAAAGCTGATCACACCGGTCACTTCGATGCTGAATATCACACCTGACCTTTTCACCCAGAGAGGTTCACGCAGGTTTTTTTTTTTAAATGGTATAAATAAACTCAAATTGGTGAAATCACAAGCGCATGATTCTTCGATCAAGCTCCTCCCAGTTAGGACATGTGTGTAATACCCTTCTCTGAGAGCTCTACACGTGTTCATACACGCGAGTGAGATGGATTCGGCCAGTGTTGTGAAGACGTCTCAAGCCAAAGATGCGGTCATTTTAAAAGATTGCACATTTGTTATAACGTAGATCCCACTTTATCCTCTTAAAGTGGACAGATAAAGTGCACACTGGTCCATTTCCATAGAAAGGCCAGAGAGACAGGAGGAGGAGAAGGCGACCTCCTGCCATGTGCTCGGCTCATCAGGACACACAGATGTATATCCGTATAATACGCCTGTTGTGTAAGTGGAAAACACTGCCGTGTTGTTTTCCGATTTTTTCCGTTTACATCTTCCTGCCTTTCGTGCTCAGATCCTCTGAAACCTCAGTATGCGAGGTGGGTGGGTTTGAGGGTGGAGGGAGGAGGAGGAGGGGGAAAAAGAAAGAAGCTCTGGTTCTGTTGGTTTACACCGAGCTGTTGCTTGGCTCTGGTTTGTGCTGTCGGAGAAACCAGCCCCAAGCTTCGTTTTCCTCCAGACCGCTCTGTTTATTGCCCCCTGGAGAGGTGCATTGTGGTCTGCTAAAAGCCACGGGTCGTCCCTCGTGCATCGTGCCTCCGTCCCCTTTCTCAATCAGGAAGATCTGGTGGCCAGGGTCGAGTGGGTGGAGTCTGGGAAAGTGCGAAACGCTCCTCGGGTTTAAAGCTCATGGGAGAGTAGGGGAAGACATTAAGACAGTGGCCAGGACCCCGATTCTAGGCCCAGAATTAAAAATAACCCCTGAACAGACCACAACAATAACGCAGACCCCTCGATCAGGTCCGCGGCTCGGCCCCGAGTCCCGCTGTTCCCAGATCATTTACGTAGAAAAATAACCAGGACACAAGCGCCGTGGTGTTGATGCAGCGCTCAGATTCATTTAACTCAAACTTTTCCTTTTCCTTTAGTGTTAAACTGTGAAAAGTGCACAAGCCGCAGCACAGCACTCCTTTTACTTGATTGGGTGCCAGATGTATTCTTTAATAACAATGAAGACAGAGAAACACTCCCTCTCACGTGCGTCACGTTGGAACGTTCCACAGTGTTTACGTTTTAATAAATCGCACACAAACCTGGGCTTCTGTCTCATTCATTTAAACTGATTTCTGCTCATCAGTAAACACGCTCGTTTTTTATGCTGCGTACGTTTTTCTGCCTTTATTACACGCTTAAGAGAAAAAAAAGTTCTGACCTTGTGAGGGTTCTTCACTTTGTTCCTTTAAGGAACCTGACTGTAAGGTGTTTACTGATCAGCTGACCACGGCTCCAACTCTCCTCAGATATTTCATTCATTTATTTGATTTTTTTTCTTTTATCTGTCTGTCTGTCTATCCATCTCTTTGTCTCTTTGTCTATCTCTCTATCTGTCTGTTTGTCTGTCTGTTTGTCTATCTATCAATCTATCTGTCTGTCTGTCTGTCTGTCTATCGGTGTGTCAGTCTATCTATCTGTCTATCTGTCAGTCAGTCTCTGTCTGTCTGTCTATCAGTCTGTCTGTCTGTCTGTCTGTCTATCTATCAATGTGTCAGTCTATCTATCTGTCTCTGTCTGTCAATCAGTCTCTGTCTGTCTGTCTATCAGTCTGTCTGTCTATCTATCAATCAATCTATTAGTCTGTCTGTCTATCGGTATGTCAGTCTATCTATGTGTCTGTCTGTCTGTCTGTCTATCAGTGTGTCTGTCTGTCTCTGTCTATAAATCTGTCTGTCTGTCTATCTGTCTGTCTGTCTGTCTGTCTATCAGATTAAGCCCTTGAGTAACCTTCTTTTTTTGTTTTTTATTAAAATTATTGCTCAATATTTTCTTGCGAATGTCTAGAACCTGTTTGGAGTTTAACACGTAGCTCCTGGTTCTTGGTGTAAACTTGTGGTTCTCCTAGCAGATAAAGGGTTCTTGTCCTCCTAAAGACTTTCTTCTGCTTGAGTTCTATATGAATAGAACCTTTATGAATAAGAATAAGTAGATGAGTGCTTTGTAAATCAAAAGCTCATTATTTTTCTCTTTGACTAAAGTGTATATGTTTTTTCCAGTGTTTTTATGAGATTATTGAGTTTTATTTGGATTCTTCTTGGATATTCCAGAGAGCTGTACAGGAATGTTATTGGATTTCTCCAGAGCGCTCCGGTGGTGTTCTTGTTTTCTGTCTTGGCGGCATGTGAGGAAAGTCTCATATCCTCAGCTGCTCACAGCTCGGGCATGGAGAAGTCATTCCTGGTGTTAATGGCCTAAAGAGTTGTTGAAGTGACCGTAATGTATTGCCCTCGTTCGGGGCAGAAATGGAAGCCGGGGGCAGGACGTCAATCTTGTGTTCCGTGTCCCGATTGGCTGTCAGCGTGTCGTTCTGCGTTTTGGGGCTTTGGATCTGCGCACGGCCGTAGCTGTTTGTTCTGAATTGAGCTCTGGAGGGAATTCGGACTTCCTCTTTTTGATATTTTCATTGTCCTCTTGCTGTATCCTCTGTATTGTGTGACTAAAAGATTTACGGCAGCTAAAAAGGTGTAAAGTGACCTGTCATTCCAATCAAGCCCATCTGCAGGAGGAGTGTGATGTCATACCACCGATCCGTGTCAGCCTTTTTATTGCTCTTTTCACATGCAAGCGCTCACAAACGTGTAAACAGAGCAGCTTATGAACACACACACACATGCTTGTTGCATTTACTGTTTGAATCCTGGATCCTGATTGGTCAGAAGGTGTTGATTGTTTTTCTAGAGCAGTAGCTCAGGTTTGATGCGTTATGGTTTCTTTAGCACTTCATCTCTGTTGTTGATTATTTTATAGTAACTGCACCCCACACACAGTGTTTTACTCCATGTGCCTCAGCTGTGGATTTCATGGGGAGTTTCTCGTGTTGTAGGTATCACCTGGTCAAGCTCCTGGAGAAATTTGGCAAAGTGAAGCAGTTTGATTTCCTGTTCCACAAGTCCGGACCGCTGGAGGGTCAGCCCAGAGGATACTGCTTTGTCAACTTCCACACTAAAGAGGTTCTCTCTTGTTTAATTCAGAAGTGTCCGTTTAAAGATTCACACCTGAGTGTAGTGTGTGTGTGTGTGTGTGTGTTCACCTGTCTGAAACACAGCAGGCTTTAATTTAAAGTGATTAAATGCTGAGCATCATGGCAGTATGAAGACGTTAGAGTGAGTCTCAGAGATGATTGAACGTCTCGCTGAATTGTGTGATTTTAGTTTAATCTCTGACTTTCTTCTCCATACTCAGGAAGCGGAACGAGCAATCCAGTGTCTTAATGGGAAGCTGGCTTTGTCCAAGAAACTTGTGGTGCGCTGGGCCCATGCTCAGGTAAAGGTAAGTCTCCAAACCCAAACTCTACACCAAACCCCTAAACCCAAACTCTACACCAAACCCCTAAACCCAAACTCTACACCAAACTTCTAAACCCAAACTCTACACCAAACCCCTAAACCCAAACTCTACACCAAACCCCTAAACCCAAACTCTACACCAAACCCCTAAACCCAAACTCTACACCAAACCCCTAAACCCAAACTCTACACCAAACCCCTAAACCCAAACTCTACACCAAACCCCTAAACCCAAACTCTACACCAAACCCCTAAACCCAAACTCTACACCAAACCCCTAAACCCAAACTCTACACCAAACCCCTAAACCCAAACTCTACACCAAACCCCTAAACCCAAACTCTACACCAAACCCCTAAACCCAAACTCTACACCAAACCCCTAAACCCAAACTCTACACCAAACCCCTAAACCCAAACTCTACACCAAACCCCTAAACCCAAACTCTACACCAAACCCCTAAACCCAAACTCTACACCAAACCCCTAAACCCAAACTCTACACCAAACCCCTAAACCCAAACTCTACACCAAACCCCTAAACCCAAACTCTACACCAAACCCCTAAACCCAAACTCTACACCAAACCCCTAAACCCAAACTCTACACCAAACCCCTAAACCCAAACTCTACACCAAACTTCTAAACCCAAACTCTACACCAAACCCCTAAACCCAAACTCAGCACCAAACCCCTAAACCCAAACTCTACACCAAACCTCTAAACCCAAACTCTACACCAAACCCCTAAACCCAAACTCTACACCAAACCCCTAAACCCAAACTCTACACCAAACCCCTAAACCCAAACTCTACACCAAACCCCTAAACCCAAACTCTACACCAAACCCCTAAACCCAAACTCTACACCAAACCCCTAAACCCAAACTCTACACCAAACCTCTAAACCCAAACTCTACACCAAACCCCTAAACCCAAACTCTACACCAAACCCCTAAACCCAAACTCTACACCAAACCCCTAAACCCAAACTCTACACCAAACTTCTAAACCCAAACTCTACACCAAACCCCTAAACCCAAACTCTACACCAAACCCCTAAACCCAAACTCTACACCAAACTTCTAAACCCAAACTCTACACTAATCCCCTAAACCCAAACTCAGCACCAAACCCCTAAACCCAAATTCTACACTAATCCCCTAAACTCAAATTCTACACTAATCCCCTAAACCCAAACTCTACACCAAACCCCTAAGCCCAAATTCTACACCAAACCCCTAAGCCCAAATTCTACACTAATCCCCTAAACCCAAACTCTACACCAATCCCCTAAACCCAAATTCTACACTAATCCCCTAAACCCAAACTCTACACTAATCCCCTAAACCCAAACTCTACACTAATCCCCTAAACCCAAACTCTACACCAAACCCCTAAACCCAAACTCTACACTAATCCCCTAAACCCCAACTCTACATCAAACCCCTAAACCCAAACTCTACACTAATCCCCTAAACCCCAACTCTACATAAAACCCCTAAACCCAAACTCTACACTAATCCCCTAAACCCCAACTCTACATCAAACCCCTAAACCCAAATTCTACACTAATCCCCTAAACCCAAATTCTACACTAATCCCCTAAACCCAAACTCTACACTAATCCCCTAAACCCAAACTCTACACCAAACCCCTAAACCCAAATTCTACACTAATCCCCTAAACCCAAACTCTACACTAATCCCCTAAACCCAAACTCTACACCAAACCCCTAAACCCAAATTCTACACTAATCCCCTAAACCCAAACCCCATAACCTAGGTCTAGAGTTTTATCAGATCCTGTAACAAATCAAACCCGGTTAGTATTTTTTTTTTGATTGATTTTATTTGAACTCAGTTTTTGTGTAAGTCGTGTGTGCACCCTCATATTTTTCCTGTTTTTGTTTTGTTTTTGTTTTTTTTAAGTGAAGCACTTCATTTTAAAGCCTGGAAGTTTTTAAAGCAAGAAAAAAACCCTGTCGTCTGTAGTTAAAGTACACAGTAGAACAGAAGCGGGTTGGAATTTGTTGGAATTTTCCGGGAGCCGCTCAGTGAGACAGAAGCAGTGTTGAGGCCGGCTGAAGGACTTGTCCAGAGAAGCTGGTCTATAACAATAGGCAGCTGCCTGTGAGAGAAAGGAAATCCTGTATGGTCGAGAATGACGCCCCCCCCAACCCAACCCTTCACCCCATCCCCTCCCGTCCCGGTCGCTCCCTGTCAGAGGGGAACGGGACACCAGGCTGGGGTCAAGGTCATTAGAGCAGAGCTGTTGACAACAACAAGCAGGAGCTGAGCAGATCTGAGCAGAGCTCCACCCTGCACTGTAGAGCTCACTACTGACTCCAAACAGCACTGTAGAGCTCACTACTGACTCCAAACAGCACTGTAGAGCTCACTACTGACTCCAAACTGCACTGTAGAGCTCACTACTGACTCCAAACTGCACTGGAGAGCTCACTACTGACTCCAAACTGCACTGGAGAGCTCACTACTGACTCCAAACTGCACTGGAGAGCTCACTACTGACTCCAAACTGCACTGGTGAGCTCATTACTGACTCCAAACTGCACTGGAGAGCTCACTACTGACTCCAAACTGCACTGGAGAGCTCACTACTGACTCCAAACTGCACTGGAGAGCTCACTACTGACTCCAAACTGCACTGGAGAGCTCACTACTGACTCCAAACTGCACTGGAGAGCTCACTACTGACTCCAAACTGCACTGGAGAGCTCACTACTGACTCCAAACTGCACTGGAGAGCTCACTACTGACTGCTGAACTGCTCTGAACATGTGGGTTCAGACCTACACCTTTTGTTGCCATGGAAACATCAACATCTATCCAAGCTCGCGTTTCTACAGAATCTGCTTTCACAATTTATTCTTTCAGATTTAAATATAATTTGCAAAGAAACGTTATCACGGACGCGTTTCCTGCTTTGTAGCTTAAACACAGCGAGCGTGAAGGCGATGTGATTTCTGATGACAATAAACAGATTGCTGTTCTTCTTCAATAAGGCCACACCCCCTAGATTTTGAACCCAGAACTGACCCAGAAATCTGGAAGTAATGCAGATGATGATGATGATGATGATCAGTAAATTCAGCTTCACCGATTTTATTGAAGTCAAAAAGATTTTTTTGGATTATTCTGTAGCTCCAGAAACACGAGATCACCCAATCAGCTACAGGAACACGGTCCACGGCTAAATTACCCACAGGTCCTTTAAAGTGGACTTCTTGGCTTTAATAATCGGGCTCCGTCTCAAGCGTTTCCATAGACTTCCCCGAATTCTCTCTCTCTCTCTCTCTTCTATCTCTCTCTGTCTCTCTCTCTTCTCTCTCTCTCTGTCTCTCTCTTTCGTTTCTCTCTCTCTCTCTCTCTCTCTCTCTCTCCTTTTCCCCAGTTTCTCTATCTCTCTTTCTTCTCTCTCTGTCTGTCCTCCTCTCTCTCACACTCTCTCTCTCTCTCTCTCTCTCTCTCTCTCTCTCTCTTCCTCTCAACCTTTCTCTCTCTCTCTCTCTCTCTCTCTCTTTCTTTTTTTTCCTTCCCTCAGACGGCCTGAGCTGAGAGCACCTCGTTAGATGTCCATGTGGAGTGATGTTACAGGAAAATGTACAGCGCCATATTGAAGCCATCAGAGATGCGCTGTTTAGTTTGGATAATTATTTACACATGGGACGGGCACGGGATTTCTTTGTCAGTCTCGTAGGTTTGATGAGTAGCTACAGGAAACCAGCTGCTTTGGCGTAAATAGCTATAAGGGAACGTTTATCTTAAGTAGAATTGAAGAACCCTATTTCTATTGTTTGATCCATCCAAATAATTAAGGTCTCAGAGAACTGAGTGGCCCAGCGAGTCTCAGGAGGATGCTTTCACACTGAAATGACTTCTTTTTTTTTTTTCACAAAACCGCAGTAATACATCCATCACAAATGTTTTATTTTATTTCCACAGATAAGAATTTAATAGTGTGTCATTTCAACTCAGAAAAATAATCAACCCAGGATAATACGTTTGGCTGATTTTTATTTATTTATTTATTTATTTATTTATTTATTTATTTATTTATTTATTTATTTATTTATTTATTTATTTATTTATTTATTTATTTATTTTTTTTTTTTTTTTTTAAAAGCCCAAGAGTTTACACCTTGACATATTCACAGACTAGATTTTAGTCTCGGCTTCACTCTCCAATCGAATTGATCCACCGTTACCATGACAACCAACATCTATTCAATGCCAGCATTAGCCACTGGCTCAAACGTTCAGCTGAGAAACGTTTCCTCTAACCCCGGATGCCACCATTGGTCCGTAGCTTTTTTTTTTGTGACATCACAATCTGTGCTAAGCTGTAGCCCCGCCCCTGAAAATGTTTATGTGAATTTAGCATGAATGTGTTCGCGTATTTGTGTTAATCGTGCCTCTTGTTCCTGTTCTCCGCAGGTTTCTCTCATCACTAACAGCAATAAGGAAGGATCTCTGGGACCAGGACCAGTACCCATCATGGCGTCTCTACTCTTTCTGACTCATTTATCAGTCTTTTTAGTGAAGTCATCCAGTTTAAACTGAATGTTTAAAAAAGTTTTGTATGGTTTTTTTTTTCTTTCCAAATTCAATTGTTGAACACATTCACAAATGATTCTTAAACATTTAGCCACACCCACAAAACTCCATAAAAGGCAGAGAGAGCTGAAAAAAAGTGTAGCATGTGCTAAATGTTAGCTCATAATGCAGCTCAGCCACCGCAGTGCACCAGCTACCAGAAACTCCGCCTCCGCCCTATTACGGGGCGCCAATACTTTTGCTCTCATTAAACAGCTAGTCTTTAGTCATTTATTCATTCATCTGTGTCTGATCTGTCGCAGTAGTCTCTTATTAGGATGTTCCGTGTGTGTGTGTGTGTGTGTGTTATAGAGATTTGAACCCTACAGAGGAGATAAGAACCTGCTTGCCAGCCTGGAGCCGTCCTGCAGCGAGGCAGAGGAGCAGCCTACCTCCCTGAGGTTCATGGACTTTTCCTCCTTTTTTTCTCTCCGTGATGGAGGGATTTTTATATTTTTTTCTCTCCCTCTCTCTCTTCTTCTCTCTTTCTGTCTCTTTCTCTCTTCTCTCTCTCTCTCTCTCTCTCTCTCGCCCCCCCCCCCACTCTCTCTCTGTTTCTCTGTCCCTCTCACTCTCTCCCTCTCTCTCTCGCTGTTTCTCTCACTCTCTGTCCCTCTCTCACTCTCTGTTTCTCTCTCTCTCTCTGTCTCTCTCTCTCGCTCGCTCTCTCTCTGTCTCACTTCACAAAAAAACATTCCAGTAGAGTATAAAGACCTCAGTGTCTTCTAACCTTAATGTCATTAGCGCTGTGTTTGTGTGTGTGTGTGTGTTTGTTTGTGTGTGTGTGTGTGTGTTTGTGTGTTTTCTTACACACTGAATAAATCCTACACATATTAAATTCTCTGCAGTTAAGTCACTCATGCAGGAGAAGCTGCTGGAAACAGATCAACTTTTTATTTTATATTCACCTTTAAATCTTAAATTTTCTACATATAAAAAATTGACATTTTTGAATATTTATTTATTTCATTAATTTATTTACTATTTTTATGGCACATCTTTCTAACACTTTCCCTAAAGAAAGGAATAACTAAATAAAAACAATAAACAATCTAAATGAACTTTGAAAAACATACAATTTTATTAATTAATTAATTCATTCATTTATTTATTTATTTATGTTTGTGGCGTGCCTTTCTAACACCCTCTCTAAAGAAAGGAATAAATAAATAAAATTGCATGTTTTTTTCAGTGTTCATTTAAATTTTCTTGTTTTTATTTATTTATTTATTTATTTATTTATTTATTTATTTATTTATTTATTATGTTTGTGGTGCACCTTTCTAACACTCTCTAAATATAAATAAATAAATAAAATTGCATGTTTTTTCAATGTTCATTTAGATTGTTTCTTGTTTTTATTATTAATTTATTTAACTATTTATTATGTTTGAGGCGCACCTTTCTAACACTCTCTCTAAACAAAGGAATAAATAAATAAAAACAAGAAATGATCTAAGTGAACACAAAAACATTTATTTATTTACTTATTTATTTATTATGTTTGTGGTGCACCTTTCTAACACTCTCTAAAGAAAGGAATGAATGAATGAATGAATAAATAAAATAGCATGTTTTTCAATGTTCATTTAGATTTATTTATTTATTTACTTTCTAACATCCTCTATAAAGAAAGAAATAAAGAAAAACAAGAAACAATCTAAATCAAAAACAAGCCGTTTTTAAAGTTTGTTTGTTTGTTTATTTATTTTATTTAGAGCTTTTCTAACACCCAAAGTTTTCAGACAGATGGATAGATAGATAAAGTCTAACACCCACTTCAGACAGTAATATAATACCAAGTAACAGTAATAAATAAACATCTGAATAAATATTTGTATAAAAGTTTTATTTATTTATCTGTTTTTGTTCTATTTATTTATTTAATTTGGCACTTTTCTAACACCCAGGGTTTTTTGGGGGGGCACGCCATGTATGGAACACACATTAATTCATAAAAACAAACAAACAAACAAATAAATAAATCTGCTATTTACAAAACTAAATCATTTCAATTTTTTTTTTTTTTTTAAAGTTTGTTTGTTTTGCTTCATGTCACACATGTAACCTGCTCCTGTTTTTATTAACCCTTCGATAGACAGAACAAATGCAGAACACTTTATATTTTAATTGAATTTTATTTTAATTTTTTTGTTTAATTTAAGCTTATTTTATTTTATTTCTTTATTCCCAGTCTTTCTAGCAGCTTGGGTTTCTTTAACAATGATCTAATACAAAGTAATAAATGGAATCATTACATTAAATAGAGAGAGAGAGAGAGAGAAACTTCAGCAGTGTACTAACTCTGTTGTGTGTGTGTGTGTGTGTTAAAAGTGTGAGTGCGAAGATCAAGGCGATCGAGGCGAAGCTGCAGATGATGGAGGAGAACGTGGATGAGGAATACTCAGGACCGTCACCATACCTCTACAACAAACCTCCCGAGAAAAAGGACAAGAGGTCTCAGCCTTATAACAAACAGTTCCGCAGGTTCAAGAGATGACCTCCTGGTGGAAGAAAAACACACACACACACACACACACACACACACTGAGGACTTCTGTTTAATAAATACACACTCTCTTACACCAGTGTACTGTCAGGAATGGAGCAGGAGGAGAACGACGTGTGTGTGTGAGAGAGAGAGAGAGAGAGAGAGAGAGAGAGAGCAAGAGAAAGAGAGAGAGATAGACAAACACATGGATCTCTCTCTCTCTCCTCTTTTTTTTAATAAACATTTTAAGCTTTTGTACATTTTGTAACTTTTCAGTTTTCATCAGTTTCTTTCTCTCAGTTTAATGGAGACACGTGTTCGCGCTCAGCTCTGCCGTCATCCTGTTGTGTGTGCGCGCGCGTGTGTGTGTGTGTGTGTGTGTGTGTGTGTGTTACTGCGTCATCATGTGTGTTTTTGCAGATCGGACAAATTCCCGTTAGCGTAATTCTAAAAAGCACAGAAGGCTTCAGGAGGCGTTTTGGTACTCAGGAGCTTTTAAACGATCCTCAGAGAAATCTGATCACATGATCTACGCAGCCATAAACCAGAACTGACCGTAGAACTGACCATGAGCTGCAGCTGTGTTCTCGTTATTTATTCCCGTTAAGAAAAAGTCTGAAGTAACGATTAGCTTTAAGTTTTAACCCTAAAATTATCTCTTAATTATTATCTAAAAATATTAAAACAGGCCTTTTATGGCATGTTTTGTGTTTGTGTGTGTGTGTTTGTGTGTGTTTGTGTGTGTGTGTGTGTGGTGTTGCGTCATAAAACTCCTTGCCAGTTTAATCATTTTCTTATTATTTTTTTAGAATATAAGCCCCTCCCACTGTGTGTGGTGAAGGGCGTGTCCTATATTTGCATATTCAAATGAGCTGTGGTGTGTTTTAGGCTGTAGGCGCTCCTGTGCAGAAATGTTTTGCTTTTGTAAATATTTTTTTGTGAGACGTGTGACCAGATAGGTCTGATCTAATAAATAAATAAATAAATAATCATGTTCAGATCTTCTCTGACGTCAGGCTTTGCTTTTTTTTTTGCTCATGAATGTTTTCACTCGCATCCAGTATGTAAACAAAGGTGATGTATACTTATGTAATAACATAGTAATAAACCAGACTTCTGAGTTAACTTCCTCTGAAGAGTCTAAAGGTCTAGTTATAGGTGGTCTGTCGCACGTTTTCTCTGAGTTTGCTATTATTATTATTATTATTGTTATTATTATTATTGTTGTTGTTATTATTATTATTACTACTACAACTTCCTTTAAATTGCAGACAGAAATTCTACACTAATGTGTTCTGTGAGTCAGTGATGCTTCAGGCTTTTGGCAAATGAAAAGAAAAAGGAGAAGGAATTTATTTCAGTCTATAATTTATTCCTCCCTCTTTGTCGCACTTATATAAATATAACACACACACACACCGTAAAAAAAGTGTGTATCTTGTGTGATTCCTGTTTTTTTACTCCAATAATTATTCCGAATTAATAATGCTAAAAATTGAAAAGCTAAAAATATTTTTTCCCTCCATTGAGACACTGAGCTTAAAACCCGAGACGAACAGATTTCCAGTCTAATTTTATAATCCTGAAAATAAATAAAGATCGAATTTATACATCGATTTTATTCTGTATGTGTTATTTAATGTTTCTTAATAAAATAAATAAATAAATAAATACAGCACAATTAAAATAGATAAAATCGACAATATCAAAGTGTAATGATTTCTTCATCATAATAAACCGTTATTATAATTGTTTATTTAATTGTTTAGATTATTTGTTTGTAGAAATATACAGTGCTGCTGAAAAACATCAGGCTTTTAAGCTTCTTCTTTGCGGTTAGAAATGATCCGATTTATGCACGAACATTGAGATGAAAAATATAAATTATATAATGCGACACTGGGAGACACTACACACACACACACACACACACACACATTTTATTCAGCTTCTTTTTAATGTAAAGACAGTTAAAGTCAAAGACAATGTCGGATTTCCGACTGGAACCAAAACCTTTTCTTATTTATATTTATACACATAAATTAAACTTGGCATTTTAAATATGCAAAATAATTTCTGACAACGCTAAGAAATAAAATTAAAAAAATTCAGATTTTTTATTTGTTTGTTTGTGGTTTTCATTTAATTTAATTAAAAGTATTTTTTTTATTTAATTTAATTACATTTTATTTTTATTTTATTTTACTTAATTTAATTTAATTTTATCTTATATAATTTAATTGAATTTAATTACATTTTATTTTTATTTTACTTTATTTAACTTTATTTAATTTTATTTTATCTTATGTAATTTAATTGAATGTAAATACAGTTTATTTTATTCTATTTTATTTTATATTTATTACCACCATGGCTCACTCCATTATAACCGAATGGCAGCTGCAGAAAACAGAAATGCAGGTTAATTTCATTAAAGTTGGATTTCTTTCTGTTTGGTGCTGTGTATAGTTTATATTTTGTTGTTTTAGTTGTTGTTTTTCCTCCGCGTTTGCAAATAATTCTGTTTATCCGGTAAAAAGCATTTAATTTGTTTTAGTCATGTCTCGATAAAATAGGACGGAAAAATAAAACGAATGACTGTGGCTGATTTTAATAACAATAATAAAAAGTAATCTTATTTTAGGCTAACATAATTAAAATAGATTTAAAAGAACATACTGATGTAGCCTGGGAAGGAAGGAAGGAAGGAAGGAAGGAAGGAAGGAAGGAAGGAAGGAAGGAAGGAAATAAACAAATAAACAAATAAACAAATAAACAAATAATCCAAAAACTAAACCTCATACTCACGTATATAAAGAAAAACTAATTCTACACTACACTAAACTACACTACACTAAGCATTTAACTTTCACACTAAAGTATTTTATTAATAATAGGTTCATTAAAAATTAAGCTCCATTTCTTTGCGCTGCTTAAAACCGCATCATCTGTTAGTTTTGCAAAAAAAAATAAATAAAATAAAATAAATCCTCCCAAATGATCACATCAAACCTGCGAAAGTAAACAACGTACTTCTGTATTAAACATCACGCCGAGTAACCATGGCAACCCGTTTGGATGTTTAATGCGTTAGTATGGAGTCTCTAGAATCTCGCGTGCGTAAAGTCTAAGCTTGAAGGCGGCTCTCGGACCTGCCAGCCTTCCCCTCAATTTCCATCCACTTCCTGCATTCAGCAAGTCCATCCATCCAAAAAAAAAAGAAGAAGAAGAAGAAAAAAAAGGTGGGTGGGGGGAGGTTGGGGTTGGATGTGGGGGGCGGGGGGTTGTGTGTGAGGTGGGGGGAGAAGGAAGAATTTCACTAACAGTCCTAAATAACGCAGTGCAGCAGGCGACCTGCGCGCGCACCCGGACTTCTTCACACAAGTTTTCTGAAGCAAAAACAATCTGCGGATTTTGGAGACCAGGATCTTATGGGAGAAGAGAGCTCCGCGAAGCGCTTGCTCACGCCTGAAGGACGTCCGAAAGTGCGCACGCGTCTGTTTTTCACGCATTTCTTTCATGTATTGGAAAAATGAGATTCTGGCCCCTCTGTCAGAGGGAAACCGATTTTTATCCGAAGGAATTAATAACGCAAAACAGGTAGGTAGACTCGGCGTGTATGGGGTTAAAAAACAAAACAAAAACTAAATGACGTCCTGGAGTGCACGAAGTCGGAAAGAAGTAGAGAAAGTGCAGAAGTGTGTGTTTGTGTGTCTTTTGTTTTTCTTTTCCTTCTCAACGCCAGCGTCACGCGCGAGGGTTCAGAGTCCTGCGCCTCGACTCGCGATCTCACGGCGGAGGTTTTTCAAAAAACAACAAAACTGCGAGAAAGAAGAAATCAACCCCTGTGTACACCAAGTGCGCGTGTCATTACGAAGGAGAGAGAGAGAGAG
Source organism: Hemibagrus wyckioides (assembly GCF_019097595.1). Taxonomy (NCBI): domain Eukaryota; kingdom Metazoa; phylum Chordata; class Actinopteri; order Siluriformes; family Bagridae; genus Hemibagrus; species Hemibagrus wyckioides. The sequence continues at coordinate 22,575,195 of NC_080725.1, forward strand.
AGAGAGAGAGAGATTAGATTTTAATTACCGCAATTAAAAAATCAAATTTGCAATTCTTTTCCTAGCTCTTGTTTTTTTCTTCTCCTCTTCTTCTTCTTCTTCTTCCTCCTCTTTGATTGACAGCTGAAATTGACACTCCTGGGCCCTTCTGCATTTCGAACCGTTTGTAATTGCAGGTAGTTTGTTTTTATTGTCTTCTTCTTCTTCTTCTTCTTCTTCTTCTTCTTCTTCTTCTTCTTTTCTCTCGCTTTTTTTATCACTCTCTTTTCTCAGCGTCGAAATATCCAAAGAAGTAATGAGTGTTGTGTGAAGGAGGGGAAGAAAAAATCAATCCGGATTGAATATAGCTTCATTAGAGAGAGAGAGAGAGAGAGAGAGAAGGCGGATTTTATGTAGTCGCGCTTTTAAGTCGGTGTTTTTTATTGTTTTTGAACGCGTATTTAGGGCGTATTGAGGGATACTGTGTGTGCGCGTGTGTGTGTGTGATAGAGAGAGAGGGAGAGAGAGAGATGCCGCATGGTGAGCTGGATGTTTGTGATGCCGCACGTTGACGTCGCTTCGTCGTTGAATTGTGTCTTTGTAGGTGATCCCTGCACGCACACACACACACGCACACACACACACAGACGCGCGCGCTCACGCACGCACGCGGTATACCGGCAGCGTCACGTCGCGTGGACACCCGACACCGACACGCCGACACGCCGACATGGTAAGCGTCTTCTTATCGCTTCACACGCGTTTATTATTATTATTATTATTATTATTATTATTATTATTATTATTATTTTCCTCCTGCAGGGAACCAGTTCTGTGCTGCGCGAGACGGGGTTTAGTCCAATACTAAATGTAGATATTTTGGGGTTTCAGATTAAAACTGAGTCAAACACTGAGCACCAAGAGTCGCGTGAAATGTTATCCAACTTTATTACCACCAAAAATGATCTTTTCGGCTTTAAACACTTAGAGGTTCCGTGTGTTACTGAATTGATCAGGGAATCGAATCGTTTTTATTTGATTATTTTAATTCTAATTGAAGTAAAGATAGCAGACTGCACTGTGTTGATGGGTTTATTTTGTACTTTTTAGCCGACGTGAATTGCGACTTTAATAAGCTTCAGAGGAATGCGTCTTAAATTATATTTTTAAAAGTTTCCCATAAATATATTAATATATAAATATAAATATATACACAATAATATCATAAAAAAGCATTAGTATTGAAACACACAGCGTCAGGGTGGAAAGTAGAGTTTATTTACAGATTTTAATAATTATTTTAAAAATATCTGTTCATGCTATTTGGTTGTCTTAAATTATAAAAAGAATCTACTGAAGGTTTATATATAACTTAGATGATCATTTATGTGATATATAAATATGTGGGGATTTTTGAGTTGTTTTTGCAAACAAAATGGTCGCTAAAAAATAAAAAATAAAACACAGTACACAAATGTCGCTTTAACATTTTTGGGCACGTCTCGGATCCTCCAGATCTGCGCTTTATTTACTTTTATTTATTTAGATTTATTTATACATTGATTATTTGTGAACGTTCTGTACTTTTCCTTTCTCTCTCACACACACACGCACACACACACACACACACACACTCGCACGCGCGCAGAGAGAGCGTCCTATATTAATTTTGTCGCATGGCATTATCAGTGTGTTCATTTGTATTTATTTTTTATTTTATTTGTTTATCTATTTTTGTCCGGTTTAACCGAGGTGTTCACACTGCGACTTTTGCACGTGAGTCAAAAAACACAATGTCCACTCAGAGACTGAGACACAACAGACTAAATAACTCGTTCATCATGGAGTATCGATCTCCCTTAGGACGAAATATTAATGCTGTTAATAGCAATTATTTTAAATTAATAATTATGTGAAATAGGTGCTGCTTGGTTTGTAAAGTCTCTCTCTCTCTCGCTCTCTCTCTCTCTCTTTCCCTCTCTCTCGCTATTTTTATGATTCTGACATCATTAAACCTGAATTTTAATCTCCTCGGCTCTCTGTACTGACCGCACGCGCTCTCGGTCCGTTTTGTGTGTGTTTTTTTTTATTATTTATTTATTTATATATTTTTATATTTAGCTCGTGCAGACTTTAAAAAAGTGCACGAGGTGTTTCCATGTTCCTGTATTCGACATCTAACATCTGCACAGAAAACACAGGAATAAACTTGTTTTTAAATTAATGTAAAAATGTAAAACTCACGTGTTTTCATGAAACTTTTTAAATTCTGGACTTGAGTGTTTAATGACCTCTACAGTGTGTGCGGTGTGACAGGCGGAGTGTTATTACATGTTATTACATGTTAATGATAGAGCTGTGTGTGAATGACAGCCCCTCTCTCTTTCTCTCTCTCTCTCTCTCTCTCTCTCTCTCTCTCTCTCTCTCATATTATAAAAATATAGACCTTTCATTAAGCTCTGCATGCACTGTTATTGCGCGTTAGTGTAATGGAAAATAAACGCGGTTGGTTATTTATTTATTTAGTTAAATTTTAAAGGATAAAAAAACCAACAAATTATTAATGATAAAGTTTTTAATTCAGCTTTAAATGATGAAACATCTGTAAAAAAAAAAAAAAAAAAATCCCTGAAACGCTGAAGGTAAATATTTGAAGGTTGCTTTGTTTGTTTTAAATGTTGTCTGTTTTAGGAATAGAAGAAATGTTTTTATTTTAAATGAATATTTCTTGCTTTCTCTCGCGCAGTCCCACTCCGACGGCGAGTCTCAGAGGTCGGTGATGGAGAAAGAGGAACCGCGCTGCTCTCCCAGTCCTCCGTCCACGCCGTCCATCTGCTCGCCCACATCCAGCGCCTCCGCCTCGTCCGTCCCCTCCACCGGCAAGAACGTGTGCGCGAGCTGCGGCCTCGAGATCCTCGACAGGTACCTGCTCAAGGTACGGCAGTCTTGACGTGTGTATGTGACGATGTGTTTTGGGTTGGGGTCTAAAGTCTAAAAAAATTTTTGTTTTAACACAAGTTTATAAGAATACAGCTGCGCGTGCGTGTAAAGTGTTAGGATGATGATGATGATGATGATGATGATGATTGTGCGGCATTAATCTGACCGAAAGATAAAAAACACAATGAGCTCACAAACAAACAAGCGAGGAGGAGAAAGAAAATATGAGAAATTATCATGCATTTATGTGTTATGACTCTGATTAGGATTAGGATTATGCTGCAGCAGTTCAGTGCATCATAAAGCAATTACAAAAGTAATGAAACACACAGAGCAAAAAAAGAGAGAGGGGGGGTTAAACACGCATATGTTGCGCAATTGTTGTGATTAATATTTTGCAGCAATGATTTATAATTAGACAAAAAACGGGAATTAATAAATAATAATAAGTAAACTTAGGTCCACGTCGCACGTGCGTATTTTCTCTAAATGTTTTTCATGGAGCAAAATATCATGTGCTCAATGCAGGAAAAACAGCTGAACCTCCAACAGCTGAAGGGTGCTATGATTAGGATCATGCATCAGTGCGCGTGCATATATGGCGCTATGATTATAAGTATGGTGCAGCAATTTAATACAGTTCAAACATTTAACCTGAAAAAAAAAAAAACCAGGAGTGAGGTACGCATGTGGTGTGTTGTGATCATGCATCAGAGAGAGAACACACTGAGCGAGCAGATGCACGTGAGGCACGGTCTCTAAAAGCGTTCTGTAGAGCAGAATAACGCAGAGTCTCACGTATGATTGTATATAATGATGATTATGAAGCAGCAATCTAATCTAAATCTAATCGAATTTTTTTAAAAAGAAAAAATGAAGAAAAATAAATGAAGGAAAGTTAAACAACGAGCCGACCCCGTGGTGCTGCAGGTCACACAGCAGGATTTATTATTATTATTATTATTATTATTATTATTATTTATTTTATTTTATTTTAAATTTATTTTGCTGTTGTTGTTTTATAGAGTTAAAAAAAAGAAAAGAAAGAAAGCTCAGCATGCATATGGTGTGTTCTGGGTTCTGATCATATAGCACTAATCTGGGCAAGCGAGACTGCAGCCGCATGCAGCAGGAGCAACTTCTGGTTTTGTTTAACAAATCATTTGTTCTCATAAACTTGTTAAAGGGAGAAATCATGCAGCGTCGCTACGATCACGCGCGCGCGCAGGCACGCGCATGCACGGGTTTGGAGATATGGATTTCTTTTCATTTAAAACAAATGTCAGTTTAATTATTATTATTATTATTATTATTATTATTATTATTATTATTATTATTATTATTATTATTATTATTATTATTTGACATGTAGTTTGTCGTGGCACGAGCCGCTCCCTGTCAGGAAAACAGAACAGGGCGCAAATAAAAGCAAGTCAGGAAAAAAAGATCAAAAGCAACTTTATGACGTTTTCAGTTCATAACAAAAAATACCAAAAAAGGAAAAACTCTTAAAATTTAAAAATGCAATAAAACAACGTAAATAAATAAATTACGGAATGTAATTTAACCTAAAATAAAAAATAAAATAAATAAATACAATATATAAGGCATTATATATATATATATATATAATGTATATATAATTCCAAAAGTTAATACAAAAGTTGATCCGAAATTTTAAAGCACGCGCTCGGACTCTCCTGTTATACGTCCCTATGCCGTATGATTAGGTTTAAATGTAAATATAAAGCTTTTCCTCTGTCTGTGTTAATTATTAAATGCGCCATTTGATGTCTACATCATTTCTATATTTTTTATATATTTTTTCCACAGAGAACATTAAGTAACACCAGACACCGTATTTGTCTGGAATTGGATCTATTTATTTATTTATTTATTTGCGTAGGTCAAGTGCGGTGTGCGATGTCAGCGAGCGCGCGCAGCTTCCTCTGTACAGATAAGTTAAGAAGAGATAAGATGGGATTGGATTATCTCTGATGCGGAAATAAAAGCGTTCCAGCAGCGTGATATTAAATAACGTGCGAGAAATAAACACGACAGTAAACATCAGTATGATGGCAGATGTGCTCGTGCGATGAGAAGACAAAAATAAGTTGGGATTAAATGTAATTAATGAACACAAATGTTTTTTTTTGTTTGTTTTTTTTTTACTTATAACGCAACGCAAGCGCACGCGCTCAAAATGCGGCTTAAACAAATGAGCCGAATTCGCAGTCATTATGTATTATACAGGTCATATGAGCTAAGGATATGTGTACTGCTATTAGTATTATTATTATTATTATTATTATTATTATTATTATTATTGGCAGGTGAATAACCTGATGTGGCACGTGCGCTGCCTGGAGTGCTCAGTGTGCCGGACGTCACTCCGCCAACACAGCAGCTGCTACATCAAGAACAAGGAGATTTTCTGCAAAATGGATTATTTCAGGTAGGGTAAGTTTTTTTCCACTTTATCCTGAAAAGCAGGCTCCTTTTCCGTTTCAGTTTCTGGGGAAAAAACCCAAAATTCTCTAAAGCTTGTGGAAGTTTGTGGAAGCGCACAGATTTATTTCACGAACCCAGGACCAGTCTGTGTATAAACGCGTAAAGATAACATTTCTGGATGTTTACCGGAGCTTTTTTAATGATGAACTCTCCTCTCACTCTCTCACTCATCCATCAGGTCCATGATCTGAAGTTTACAGGATGGAAGTGAGCAGACAAACAATCTAATAATTAAACAAACTCCAAAAAAATAAATAAATAACTAAGAATAATAATAAGTAGCTGAGTGTTTGACTTCCAGCAGTGTGACGAAAATAAAAACAAACCACACACACACACACACACACACACACACAGTGTGAGAAACATTTAAAAAATGTTTAGAAAAAAAATATTGTTTATAGTGGGTTGAATAGAAATGTTAAAAGGGGAAAATCAGGATGTTTGTGACGTCATCATCTTGAAAAAAAAAGAACAACTTAAAAGAAGAAATCATCTTTTCTATCTGTTCCTGTTTGTGATGTGACACGGCTTGTTTACGGACAAAAATGGAATATTTCCGAGTTTTAACTGTTTCATGGATTCAGAAAGATGCTGATGGACCTAAACAGTACCCCTGTGCCTGTCACTGGGGCGGTACCGTACCTCCTTTGTACCTGGATCATGTAGAGGCAAGTGTTAAAGTTCTCTAAGGTGCAGTTATGTGAGTATGCAGGGATTCAGGATTATTTTCCCTTATTTCTGAAAGGTTAGTGCTGGTTTGTAATAACAGTGTAATAACAGCTCCACCCGCCATATACAGTATATAAGCTAAAGACGCGTTATTACAGACCTGACCACGTGGCACAGCGGGCAGTGGGCAGCACAGCAGCGGCTTTTCTTTGCTCTCAGAGTGAAAAGATAGGAGCTGCTGTGAAAGTGTCTTCAGGATGTGAGGGGATGCGAGGGGGTGTGAGAGATGTGGTGATTGCAGAGCGTGCAGGATGTTGGCCTGCCTTCTCGCTCGTTCTCAGGCTGTGTGAAGTGACTGGCCCCTTTAAAGCTGATACTGTGTTTTTAGGAGAACATTTATTTTCTGTGTTAGGGCCAATAATCTGAAGTGATGCTTCACATGATAGGCTGTGAATGCTGCTGGCTCTTCACGGGCCGTGTTGGGGCTGGGTGCACACACACACACACGCACACACACACACACACACACACACACACACATCTGTGCAGCAGTTTTGTTGCAGAAAGGCAGAAGTGCTGGGTGTAGAGAACAAGTTTTCATAGGGTTTTTTTTTTCAGATTTGTGTCATACGTGTGTGTGTGTGTGTGTGTGTGTATTCTGCATGCAATCAGACCAGAGAGAGATTAGATTCAAATCAGCACACAAAGAGATAACTGCATATCTTGTGCAAGAAGTGACAAATCATCCTGGATTGAAAGATTTCTTCTTTGCTCTTTTGCTCTGTGATTTACTGATAAATTTTTTTACACATTAATCTTCTTTTTTTTTCTCTAAAGTCTCAGTCATGTCCTTAAGGCATTTTGCTTTTTTGTATAAACTGAAATTAAAGCAACCGCTGGGACCTGCTAATTTTTTCCTCATTACTGAAATTAAAAAGAAATAATAATAAGAAGAAGAAGAAGAAGAAAAAGAAGAAGAAAAAGAGTTTGGTTCCCACAGGCACGCCGGCTCTTCCCTGTTCAGCCCTTTTACGCATGTATTTTTTATTATTTCTATGGAGGCCCTTGTATATCGAGGGCATCATGGGAACATTACCGGAGGCCAAGCAGTGATTGACTGCGTTAGATATTCGTGCAGACAAGGAAAAAGCCGGCTGTAATAGTTTCAAGTTGTCAAGCGGTCAGGCGTAAGTGAGCGAAGCTCGGCGTGAGGATCGAACCTCGGCTCTCTGTGCGGTTTCTACAGCAGCGCTAACACGCTTCTGTCTCTTCTCCAGTCTGTCCTGTGTGTCAGAGATATCATGGCGTTTATCCAAGACACTGTCAAAAAAATACTGCGTGATTTTTTTTACCCTGAGTGTTTGACATGAAAACAGATCCAACAAAATCCGGCTTTCATTCAATTCTACTCTAATTCACTTTTTTTTTTTTTTTTTTTGGGGGGGGGGGCACTGATCGAACCCTGTGACTTTTCTACCTTTAATATTAATCTTTCATCTAACTGAGTGAAGCTGTGAATGTTCACTACATCAGGCTGATATGAAGGTATAAAGGGAGGTACAGTTTTTCCCCTGAGGTCAGGTTCAGGCGTCGCTGAGCTCCAGGACCTGCTCGTGAAGCCTTCTTATTTCTTTGGTGAAAACTCTCTTTTAAGAACGTTCCAGCGCTGCTGGTGTTTATATTCATAAAGAGCAACCTGATAGATCTCACCTGTGCTGCTCCAATATAAGTGAAGCCGATGCTATGAGTCTAAAGTCTATTCCTTGGTGTTTGGGGGTTCTAGAGTTTCTATTGCTGGAGTCTCTATTCATGGGTTCTAGAGTTCAGTTGAAGGAATTTCTAGATTTCCTTTCTTCGTATGCCTGGGATTCTAGATCTTCAGGTTTCTTCTAGATCTAGATTCTAGATCACAAGGTTCTAGAATTGATGCGCACCCCTTACTCTAGTTTGTGCATGTGGTTCTAGATTTCCTCTACTGTCCCTTCGATTCTTGGGGTTCCAGAACTCCCTTGTACATGCGATTCTAGAACTAATCTTTGCTTGTGTGTAGAATTCTTTTGTGCAGTTGATTCTAAAAAAATTCTGTTCTTCATTCATGGGACTGTAGAATTCTAGTGTAATTGTAGTTCTAGAGTTTCTGTTCTATCGTGCACAGGGTTCTAGATGCTACAATTTTAAAAACATTTTCTAGTGCTTGGGGTTCTATTCAGTTCTAGTATTTCTTTTCATCTAAGATGAAGGGGTTTCTTTTAGGTAAAGTGCTAGCTGGTGATGTTCATGTTGTTCTAGAATGTCTATTCCTCTGTATCTGGGATTTGGAGATCTGTAGAATTCCGTGCTACATGGGAGGAGTCAAGTCACAGCCCGGAATTTAGGAATCTGTCGGTCACCCTCGGTGAGGAAACTGACAGAGACAGTGTGGTTCTGCAGTGAGAGGATCTTCACATCATAAGGTTTACAGAGGAGAAGGCGAGCGCGTCTGTCATAGTGAACGAGTGAACCAGACAGACATGCAGACAGACAAACAGACATGCAGACAGACAGACATGCAGACAGACAGACAAACAGACAGACAGATAGACAGACAAACATGCAGACAGACAGACAGACATGCACACAGACAGATAAACATGCAGACAGACAGACAGACAGACAGACAGAAAGACATGCAGACAGACTCACAGACAAATAGACAGGAAAGAAGGAAGAAAGAAAGAAAGAAAGAAAGAAAGAAAGAAAGGCAGACAGACAGACAGCTCAAACTCATCTGCTGTTAATCCTGAGCGAGAGCATGATGCAGTAATCAGGATATTGTCTGTAATAACCTCATTGATTTGCCCTACTGCGTATCGATCGCTGGGGTAAATTAGCGGCTAGGCTACAGATTGCAGACGTTCCACATTGCAGGTTTGGAGAAACAGCACCTATAATCTGATCTCTGTGCAGCGCAGCTATGTGTTTTTACGCCTCTGAGCCGAACGTAAGTGTCTGGTAGGAGACGTAGACGTGGACGTGTCGGTCTCTCATCTGCGCCGGACTGACAGCTGTGCTAATCGGGCGTAATTGCAGGAAATCAGAGTGGGTTTAGTCTCAGCAGCAGCGGAGGTTGTACCTAAGGAGGAAAAAAAACAACTAAACAGTCGGAGGAGCGTGAGCGGAGGGCCACACAGGAAGACGGAGACGGCTGCTAATCAGACGAGGAGAAGGATGTCAGAACCAGAGAGGCGCTGAGGAGAAACTCGCCTCAGATCTTCACGTCTCTCAGGTTTCAGAGTCGAGATTTTCACCGATTTATGTAGGAAAAAAAGGATTGGATTCGATCAGATAATATTTTCCATCTTAGAGACTTTCTTTCCTTTTTACACAACTAATGAAGTGATGAAATTCTGAGCACCTGATGCCGCCGTAAATGTGGAGAATTTCTGTAAAATAAATGGAATGTGTTGAGTAAATTGCAGGTGGCTCCACGTCCCTGGTGCTTTCTGGTCCCCCTCAAAGTAAACACTTCTGTTTCTGGAAATTAGAGAACAGCACACGAGGAGTAATCCTGCGGCCTCGTAGCTCCTCTGCGTTTCTGTTATTTTATCCTGGGATGTGAATTAGTTTGGAGCTCAGACGCAGTCAAGAAACACTCTGAACCTTTAAGAGCTTCCTGCTGCCATGAAGAACACACGCAGTTCCAGAACCAAACCACAGGAAGTGCAGTTAGAAACCTGCTGCAGAAACCACTGCTCTTCTGCTGTATGATCAAAACAACATGAATTCTGTTCCTGAGCTAGTGTGATGGTGGTGTTGGTGATGGTGGAGATAGTGATGGTGGTGGTGTTGATAGTGGTGTTGGTGGTGGAGATTTTGATGGTGTTGATGGTGGTGGTGGTGTTGCTGGTGGAGATGTTGGTGTTTGTGGTGTTGATATAGGTGTTGATGGTGGTGCTGATATTGATAGTGGTGTTGATGGAGAGGTTTGGTGGTGTTGATAGTGGTGTTAGTGTGGAGATGTTGATGGTGGTGGTGTTTATAGTGAATAGTGGTGGTGGTGTTACTGGTGGTGTTGATGTTGGTGGTGTTGGAGATGCTGGTGTTGGTGGTAGTGATGATGGTGTTGGTGGAGATGGTGGTAGTAGTGGTAGTGGTGTTGGTGGTGGTGGGGATGTTGGTGGTGTTGGTATTGGTGGTAGTGATGGAGATGTTGATGGTGTTGGTGTTGGTGGTGGAGATGTAGGTGGTGGTGGTGTTGGTGGTGGTGTTGGTAGTGATGGAGATGTTGGTGGTGGTGGAGATGGTGGTGGTGGAGATGGTGGTAGTGGAGATGTTGGTGGTGTTGGTGTTGGTGGTGGTGGTGGAGATGTTGATGGTGGTCCGAGGTGAAAGTGTTTTTCTGAAAGGCAGCATCATGTTGATGTTTCATTTGTGTGGTTTGTTCCTGTCAGAGCTTGGGTTTAGAAAAATACACAAAATGCCACTGAACGTCTCTGAAGCTGCTCCATGATTTCAGACGTTTTAACGCTGACACCAACGAGCAGAAAGACGGATTTTACATCAAACCTCTCAGTGACTCTGAGCTTCAGCTGAAGCGTTTAGCAAACTGTGGGATGGAACAATGTTTATCAGGAATATTCAGGATTCTGATTCAGGATTCCTGTGTGTACGGAATTTTACAGGAAGAATTATTTAGTTCAGGAAAGAAGCAAAAAGCTTAAACTTCCCATTCCTGTGAACAGGCTTCTAGAATTCCTCTTTTAAAGGGACTTACGAATTCCTTTGTGCTTGGTGAAGTCTCCCATTCCTAAGTAAATTTAGATGTAGAATTCCTTTATTTTCCCAGATTGTGCAGGAGGTTCTGAAATTCCTTTTGTGTAAAGGATTCTGGATATTCTTTTCTCTCAAACACGTGTGTCTAGAATTTCTTTGTGCGACGGTTCTGGAATTCCCATTCCTTTCTTCGTGGGGTTCTAGAATTTGCATCCCTTGCTGCATCAGGGTTCTAGAGTTCCAATGTGGGCATTGGGATTTTAGAAACGGGATAATTTCACTCAAAAAGCTTTATGTTTTTTTTTATTTTATTTTATTTTGTTTAAATTTTTGTATTATTTTTTTATTTTAATTTAATTTTAATATTATTTATTCATTTTTTATTTTTATTTTTTACATTAATTTGTATTTTATTACACCTTCAGAAGTGGAGCGTTTCTGAGTGGACATGTCGTGAGACATTACTGAGATTTCTCTTCATGTCAGTTGAGTTAGCGCTGGATGCTAAGTGTAATAACAGTGTAATTACAGCGGTCCTGAGGCTTTATACAGGAAACGTCAATGGTTTTGTCTCGTTTCCACTTCACATTGTCCTTAGACTTAATGTCTACAAGCTAGCATCCAAATCAGTCATTAACTAGCTTATACTCGGCGTCTGTGTTTTCCCGGTTGCCTAGCAACAGTGTTGTAATGACTTCAAGCACTTGAACAGAAGACGCATTGTGTGTGTTCGCTTTCCCGAGTCTAAAGCGCAAAATTCACACGTTCCGTTTTAAAGGTATCACATTTCTGGAACCATAAATAGAAACAGAAATTTTCTGGAACATGTTTTCAAAAAATGATAATACTAAGCACGTCACATTAATCAGGCTGGGGTTTTATGGTGTTTTTGGGAAACTGGGCACTTGCAGAGCAAAAAAAACGGTGAAAACGGCTTCATCAGAACGCGTCCAGTCGAGCAGTGTTAAGCTATCTGCCTCTCTGGACTGGAATGATGTCATTTCAGTGGACAAAAAAACCCACCGCAACCTCTCACTCGACTTCCCCCCTCCAACCCCCCAACCCTGGGCCCCTCGGCCCCACGATCCGGCGTGCAAGCCTGGTGTCATCATTCTTGGGACGAAAGGAAAGGGGAACCGCAGCCAAATCAGTCATCTTGATATCCCACATTTCTCTGTGGTTGGAGGAGGTGGTGTACGACACGTTATTTACACAAGCGCTCCGTGTGCCAGAGGTGTGGTGGTGGTGTTGGATGGGTCCGTGTGTGTGTGTGTGTGTGTGTGTGAGGGGGTCTAGGCTTTGGGGCTCCCATGCAAGCCGCCGCCATCTGCACAGCATTAGTCTCAGCCACTGCGCCAAGCCACACTGACCTTCTCCACAGCAGAACCCCAGAACCCTCACATGGTCACTGCTCTCCATCCGGTTCCGTCACCTGATAACACGACTTCTAAAACGCTTCTGTGCTGAATGTCCAGATATGCCAGTATATCTTTAACAGGGGATCTGGGAACAGGAAGTGGTTGTTTTTTATTTTTAATTGTAAATATATATATATCATATACATGATGTAATGAAATCCGTCTGAAAACTGTTCAGATCTTAGAAATGAATCTGACTTCTGATATTTTTCTCACTGAAAATAAACAATAAAATAATATTGAAGTCAGAGCTTGTCAGAGGAAGTAATAACAAAAAGTAGATATATAATAGTAATAATAATAATAATAATAATAATAATACAGCATTTCTGTTACAGATAGGGGGCGTGGCAGCAAATTTTTTGTTTCAGTGTCTGTATCTGACCTTCAAACAGAAAGAGAAGAGAAAATAATCAGAAAGAAAAATTCTCTGGATTTTATTTCCATTCATCAACAGAAAAGTGTTTGCTGTGTAGTGAAGAGATCACGAGTTTGAATCCAACAGAACACAATGATCTGTGGTCACAAGAAGGAGGGACTTTTATCTGTCAGTCATAGTGACACTAGCCAATGGTGTGAGTTCATGTATGTGTAATAAGAGGGAGGGCAGATAGCCGAGTGTGTTATAAAACCCTGAGAAGCAGCAGGTTGAAGGAGGTGTGGTGTGTGTGTCATCACGTGTCTCAGAGGAATGAGCATGAGCTAAGCTTCATCCTCTGCATTTGGTACACTATACTGCCAAAAGTTTTGGGACGTCTGCCATTACATGCACATGAATGTAATATGGAGTTGTAACCCCGCCCTTTGCAGCTATAACAGCTTCACCTCTTCTGGGAAGACTTTCCACAAGGTTTAGGAGTGTGTTTATTTATGGGAATTTTTGACTGTTCCTCTAGAAAAGCACATTTGTGAGGTCAGGCACTGATGTTGTGATGATGAGAAGACCTGGCTCACAGTCTACACTCTATTTCATGACAAAGGTGTTCTATGGGGTTGAGGTCAGGAGGCCAGTCAAGTTCCTCCACACCAAACTCACTCATCCATGTCTTTATGGACCTTGCTTTGGTCACTGGTGTGCAGTCATGTTGGAACAGGAAGGGGTCATCCCCAAACTGTTCCCACAAAGAGCATGAAATTGTCCAAAATGTCTTGGTATGAAGCTGAAGCATTAAGAGTTCCTTTCACTGGAACTCACCATGAATTCATGGAACACCTGAATTCAGTGATTTGGGGGGGTGTCCCAAAACTTTTGTCAATGTAGTGTACATGCAAAGAAACACATTAAAGACCAGCAGAGCAGTTTTATATATATGTATAGATATATGTGTAGAGATATATATATGTGTATGATGCTGTGGAGTTGTGTATGCTGAGATCTAGCAGCTGAGCAGGGTATTGATGCGCCAGGCCTTGTCTCTCTCACAGTAGGTTTGGTACTAAGTGTGCCCGCTGCGGGCGCCAGATCTACGCCAGCGACTGGGTGAGGCGCGCTCGTGGGAACGCTTACCACCTGGCCTGCTTCGCCTGCTTCTCTTGCAAACGGCAGCTTTCCACCGGAGAGGAGTTCGGCCTGGTGGAGGAGAAGGTGCTGTGCAGGATCCACTATGACACCATGGTGGAGAACCTGAAGAGGGCTGCTGAGAGTGGTGAGTGACCTCGAGTCTGAGATTAGGAAATGACTTTTTATGATTTAGAGTATACTGACTGCTCTCTCTCTCTCTCTCTCTCTCTCTCTCTGTGTGCAGGAAGTGGCCTCACGCTGGAAGGAGCCGTTCCGTCAGAGCAGGACAGTCAGCCCAAACCAGCTAAACGCGCTCGCACCTCCTTCACCGCTGAGCAGCTGCAGGTTCGAAGCTCTGACACTCATAACATGAGAATCTTTCATTACTGAGTTTTGGGTTTATGATTATTTTGTGCCACTTCCTGTGATGCAGGTGATGCAGGCTCAGTTTGCACAGGATAACAACCCTGACGCTCAGACGCTGCAGAAGCTGGCCGACATGACGGGGCTGAGCAGACGAGTCATACAGGTGAGAGATGCTCAGGTCTGACCTCTCTCTCTCTCTCTCTCTCTCTCTCTCTCGTTATATTCTCTTCGGTTCAGAAGGAGAACGTTGTCATGCTGTTAGCATAAAATAAGCCATAATTCGTCATGGTAACAGGAATTGTTGATTATTTTCCTGTAACAGTGTTTCTGTAGATTGGTGTGTGTTGCAGTAGGAGGTGAGAAGCTCAGCTGTTCTCCTGTGTTTGTTTGTAGGTTTGGTTTCAGAACTGTCGAGCGAGACACAAAAAGCACACACCGCAGCACGGCGGCCCTCCGCAGGCCCACCCGCAGGCCCGCATGCCCCCCTCGTTGCCTGATGAGCTTCATTACTCGCCCTTCGGCAGCCCGGAGAGAGCGCGCATGGTGGCTCTGCGCGGCTACATCGACAGTGAGTGACATCCTGGAACATCTAACATGAATATTCTGTGTGTGTGTGTGTGTGTTTGTATTAATCCACCGTTTTTATGTTTGCAGGTCATCCTTTCTCGGTGCTGACCACACAGAGTCTCCCCCACCAGGCCATGTCTCTGCCGCAGCTGCCCCTCAGCCGCTAACGACCCCGCCACATTGACCCCTGACCCCTCGACCCTGACCTCCCGCTCCTGACTTCCGTCCGCTCTTCAGAGGTCGCCTCTAGCTGAACGACAGGGTCAGCGTCCCCGCGTGCTCTTGACCTCTGACCTCACCAGGAGAGGGGGCGTTTCTTCCTGCCTTTCAGTGGACAGGATTTTCCTCACCTGCAGGCGAGTCTCACACACCTGTGATCCGTTAGCGGTGGCCCAGAACCTCGTTATCAAGACCAGGATTTGGACCTCGACCACGCACACCGAAGAGTGGCCATGAGTTTGAGTTTGAGTTGGACCGCTCGGAAACATTCGGAGAACCTTCACGGTTCTTACTGCAGGATTAGGACAAAAGTCATGAGAACTGTGGAGCGAGACGTGGAACACGGCGGGAAGTTTCAGCTTCGTGTCACGCTTTTAAAAAAATACTGAAAAACAAAACAACAATAACAACAACATAAAAAAAATCTATCAGTGATTATTTGTCGAGTTTCTTGCTGGACCTGTGCGTTTGTTCCCAAGTGTTTACATGGATCTATTGCACAGACTGCATGTGCCATCTCTCTCTCTCTCTTTCTCTCTGTCACTGTCTCGCTCTCTCTCACTCTTTCTTTCTATCTATCTCCCTTTCTATATCTCTACATTTCTATATCTCTCTCCTTTTATATCCATCTTTCTCTCTCTCTTTTTCTCCGTCTCTCTTTCTCTCCCTCTCTCTCCCTCTCTCTTGGATGGATTTATCAGCGATAAAACCGCTTTTGTCGCCTGCTAACATCTGCGTCTCCGTCTGCTCGGTCAGGCGAAACCCACAGATCCTGTTTGCAGCCTGGACACACACACTGATCTGGACACACGTTCACCAGACACCACAGTTGTGACGGAGGAGAGGGGCGATACGATGAGGAGGAGGACGAAAAAACCCCGACGATCTCGATACTTGAAGACGCTTTTCGGATTTCAGAGTAAACGATGCGTGTCGTCATTTCATACTTAGACTCTGAAGTGAAGTGCAGAGCCACGAGACGAAAAGTGAGAACTCTAATCCAATTATTTTGAAAAAAAAAACGGTATAGAATTGGTTTAGAATAGCAGCCTGCTTATTACTGTGAGTCATAATGGAGTCAGTCAGTGTTATAAACGTCTCACGAGATTCTCACTGTGTCTCAGAAAATAAAAAAAACAAAAAACCATACTTCCACATTGGCTGAGTTTAGGTGAGAGAGACGTTTATCTGAAACGCCGTTTTGTTTCTGATCAAATTGTGAAGCGGACAGTAGGAGGAGACGAAGAGAAAATCGAGTACATGTAAAGAAAAAGAAAAAAACCTACACATATTTTTTATTTAAGTCGTGTCCTGCCGTGAAATGGGAGCAGATGTGTGTGTGTGTGTGTGTGTATGCGTGTGTGTGTGTGTTTGTATGTTTCTCTGATTTTTGTGTCATGCCATGTTAGCTTGTGCCTCACTTCCTGCGGTGTGTAAGGTGAGCGTGCGGCTCGGCCCAGTCTCGGACTCGGACTGATTTGGGCCAAAAAAATAAAAATAAAAATAAAAACAAACAAACAAACAAACAAAAAAAAGCTGTAGCTGTCACTAAACTGTATAATTGTATTGCGGAGTACGCTTGTGTGTTTTGAGCTCAGTGGTGGAGGAGGATGAGGATGAGGACGAGGATGAAGACGAGGCCTGGACATTCTTGTATTTATTGAAACCGATATTAGCCTGTAAAGCACTTTTCCCCTTGTCCTGTTGTCTGTTTTGTAAAATTGAAATAAATAAAAGGAGTAAATGACATTAAACCTGGTGTCTGAGTGTTTCCTGAGTGTACGATGAGGCACACACACAGAGAGAGAGAGAGAGAGAGAGAGAGAGAGAGATGGACGATCCGAAGCTCATCAGGCTCTCAGACACTGATTGACCGCGAGCTAAATTAAAACCAGCTTCTCTCTCAGTGGGGAAAAACGGCTGGAAATGTGTGTTTATCAGTCGATATGTTTATGTCAGAGTGTAGCGTCGAAAACGGACGGGAGAAAATGTAGTGTAGCTTTCCGTACTGTATTATTTAGTTCTCTGTGTGTGTGTGTGTGTGTGTGTGTGTGTGTGTGTGCCGTAAAGCAGGAAGCAATCACAGGCCGATGGCGGAGCTGCCAGGCCCTTCACGGGTCAGCGTGTGCAGTAATGACTCACTCACTGATTCCAGCACCATCACACACAGGAAGTCACTGTCAGGCTGCATCACGGGGCTGATCTCCTGTCCCGGGTCCTGTTTCAAAGCACACACACACACACACTTAAATCTAAAGGAGAGACTTTTGGTCCAATTTCCCAAAAGGATCATTTGTTGGTTGGAAAATTTAGAGCAGCATTTTTGAATTTTACACACACACACAGACACACACTCACTCACACACTGCTCTGTATCTGCTCTCTATGTGTGCATGATTATCTCTCTATCCATCATTCAACACACTCTGGGATAAAAATGTAAAACAATGAAATGTTTTATTTGTGCCTGGTGATGAGGGAAGGAGTCTCCAGTGTCAGTGAAGATGAAACTTTCCCACTTCTTCAGGACAGAGGAGTTAACAGTTCAATAGAGAATTTTTTGTTTTACTAACATTAAAAGACAGATAGAAGAAAGGTGAGGGGGATGATGTTTATCGCTGCTCTAACGGGAGAGAGAGAGAGTGATTAATTGGGTAAAAAGTATGATGAATGAAAACCTCACTAAAGTGTAACAGGAATAAAACATTAAAATTATACAATTCAAAATAAAATCAAATTTTTTAATTTAAATAAATATACATTCACAGTCTAAAAGTTTGTGCACCCTTTGTACAGAAAAAAAAAATCCTTCAGTTTCACATGCAGCAAAACGGAACAAATCGTGTAAATTATTTAAAATAAAACAAAAGCCACTAAAAAACACTTCTTTATTCATCTTTATTACAGGTTTTGGAGCTTCATATCAGACATGAAGATTTACTACTGAACTGTTTTGCCTTAGAGTCACGTTTTATTTCACCATGAACGTTTCTTTTTTTTTTTAATTATAAAATAAAGACGTTTCTTATTTTTTCCACTAAAAACACACCAGGGGTGCACAAACTTTGGCACTCAGGTCCAGAAGTAACCTGAACAGAGCAGATCTCTGTGTTCCGTGAGGCAGACGGAGCGGATCTTGATGTTTCCGACTAAAACTCTACGTGGATCGGAGCTGCACTGTTCCACTCTCGATTCCACTCCCTTAATTCTTTATTTTTTAAATTTTAATAAATTCTATTTATATTTCCTGAAATTTCTACTTTAAAGCTGCTTTGTGACAAAGTCTGTTACAAATAAAATTGATTTGAAATTATTTTACTATTTTATTTATTCATATCACTATAAAAAAGCGTAGT
This sequence comes from Hemibagrus wyckioides, assembly GCF_019097595.1. Classification (NCBI taxonomy): domain Eukaryota; kingdom Metazoa; phylum Chordata; class Actinopteri; order Siluriformes; family Bagridae; genus Hemibagrus; species Hemibagrus wyckioides. The sequence goes on from NC_080725.1 coordinate 22,593,476, forward strand.
CTGTTTTTTAAATTTTTACATTTTCATTTTTGTTCTTATTTTTATACCGAATTGTTTTATTAAAGATGGCACCATTGCCCAGACAGATACAGACAAAATCGATCCCCTTTAAATATTTAGTTTAAAGTTTTTAAGTCGATTAAAACCAAAGTGTTTATAAAGGTTTCACACACAAAAGCAGCTGATCAGACAATATAATGAAGTAAAGAAAATTCAACATAAATCCATTCTAATAAAAACAAAATAAAGAAAATAATCAGGATCTTTTCCACTTCTTACAGAAAATAAATTGAAGAAATTTTCACTTCACCATATCTCCCGCTTCTGTCTGATCACTGACACACTGACCTGAAGTCACATTTTATTTTATTTTTTTGTAATAAAATTATATTAAAAAGTTAAATAAAAAGAATTAAACCTGACTATTTGAACACATTTGCTCCACCCATATCTCCCAGTATGTGACTAAACGATACTGGAGTAAATCTGTAGTGCAGAGCAGCAGGAGACGGAATCGAGCACACACACACACACACACACACACACACACACACACACAAACACGAGCACTCAAAATTATAAAGTAGATTTCTTTTGTGTTTTTTATTTCTTTCTGGTTTCAGTTTCATCTTGTGATGTTACTCTGAGACTCATTAATAAACCACTTCTGCAGATTCCATTCTACTAGAATCCTTTTTTACCACATGGATCTGCAATCACACACACACACACACACACACACACACACACGCACGCACACACGCACACACGCACACACACACACGCACACACACACACACGCACACACACACACACACACACGCACGCACACACACACGCACACACACACATACGCACACACACACATGCACACACACACACGCACACACACACACACACCAACACCCACGCACACACACACACACACATGCACACACACACATACACACAACAACACCCACGCACACACACACACACATGCACACACACACACACCAACACCCACGCACACACACACATACGCACACACACACGCACACACACACACACACCAACACCCACACCAACACCCACGCACACACACACACACACATGCACACACACACATACACACAACAACACCCACGCACACACACACACACATGCACACACACACACACCAACACCCACGCACACACACACATGCACACACACCCACGCACACGCACGTGCACACACACCAACACCCACGCACACATGCACACACGCACACACACGCACACACACCAACACTCATGCACACATGCACATACGCGCACACACACCAACACCCACGCACACACGCGCACACACGCACACACACACCAACACCCACGCACACATGCACACACACGCACACACACACCAACACCCACGCACACATGCACACACGCACACACATGCACACACACCAACACTCACGCACACATGCACACACGCACACTCACGCACACCCACGCACACACATGCACACACACCAACACTCACGCACACCCACGCACACACACATGCACACACACCCACGCACATGCACGTGCACACACACATACACACAACACCCACGCACACACACACACATGCACACACACACACACCAACACCCACGCACACACACCCACGCACACGCACGTGCACACACACACACACCAACGCACACATGCACACACGCGCACACACGCACACACACCAACACTTACGCACACCCACACACACACATGTACACACACCAACACCCACGCACACACACACACACACCAACACCCACCCACGCACACACACGCATGCACACGCACGCACACACACACACACCAACACCCACGCACACACACGCGCACACACACGCACACACACACGCACACACACCAACACCCACGCACACATGCACACACATGCACACACACACACACACATACACACACGCACACACACGCACACACACCAACACTCACGCACACCCACGCACACACACACGCGCACACACACGCACACACACACATGCATGCATGCACACACACACACACATCCACACACACACACCCACACACACACACATACACACACATATATATATATACATATGTTTTTAAAAATATTTTAATGAAATTAATTTTTAAATTTTGGTCACAAATTGTTTATTTATCCTTTATTCAAAAATAACACAAAAACAGTATCAGATCAGATTCAAACCTGGACTCCACTTTATCACCTATAAATTTAGAAATGATAAAAACATATTAAAAATAAAAATAATAAATGTAGGAGTGTAGTCCCTAACTCCTTGTGATATAGTGACGGCTTTTAAATTCCAGACGATCGAACTGTCTAGTCGATTCACTCAGAATCACATCCTGCTGTTCCCGGGATCACTTCCCACAAACTCATCCCAGGCTTTCCGGCACGTCCGTGTGATCCACTCGTGCTCGCAATCATCTGCGAAAGCAAATCAGTTGCAGATTTCAGATTTACGCTCGCATATAACGCTCTGACGTGAAAGTAGACCAAGCATGACTTTAGAAACCAAAAACCTCTCCACAATAGACCATTTGTTTTTTAATTCTAAGAGCTGGTTAAAAATAAAACAGGAAACTCTCTAGATTTTTAAAAAGGAGTAAAACATCCTCACACGTGTCCTCACGTCATCACAAATAACCTGCTTTCTCAATTCAATTTCAAAATTTCAAATTCTAAATTCTAATTCCCAATTCACATTTACATTCCAAATTCAAATTCAAATTATATTTGTCACATATACATTTATACACAATACAACGTGCAGTGAAATGTTTTTATGACTGTCCTATAATGGAAATAAAAATGTAGAACTAGAATATAAAATATAAGAAATAATTTAAATAAAAATGTAAAACCAGAATATAAAATCTAATAATACAATTTCAATAAAAAAAATTAAAACCAGAATATAAAATATAAAATTTAAATAAAAATGTAGAACTAGAATATAAAATCTAAGAAATACAAATTAAATAAAAAAATTAAAACCAGAATATAAAATCTAAGAAATAAAATTTAAATAAAAATGATAACTAGAATATAAAATATAAGAAACACAATTTAAATAAAACAATTAAAACTGGAATATAAAATCTAAGAAATAATTAAAGTAAAAATGTAAATCTAGAATATAAAATATAAGAGATACAATGTAATTGAAAATGTAGAACTAGAATATAAAATATGAAAAATAGAATTTAAATAAAAAATGTAAAACTAGAATATAAAATATAATAATTCAATGTCAATAAAAAATAAAAACTAGAACAGAAAATATAAGAAATAGAATTTAAATAAAATGTAAAACTATAAAATATAAGAAATCATTTAAACAAAAATGTAAAACTCAAATATAAAATATAAATAAATACAATTTAAATAAAAATGTAAATCTAGAATATTATATATAAGAAATAATTTAAATAAAAATGTAAAACTAGAATATAAAATATAATAATACAATTTAAATAAAAAATTAAAACTAGAATATAAATATAAGAAATAGAATTTAAATAAAATGTAAAACTAGAATATAAAATATAAAAAATGCAATTTAAATAAAAATGTAAAACTTGAATATTAAATATAAGAAATACACTAGAAGATAAGAAAAGTTTAAAATAAAAATAATATTGAGTATAAAAAGAATATAAAAATATAATACAAAATATAATATAAAATAGACTATCATTATACAATATATGAGAATAAAAATAAACAACAATAGAATATCATAGGAATGGAATAAGCAGAAAGTTCAAAGTTATTCCAAGAACTAGGTGTTCTCCGAGTCTGATTTCACTGATTTTAGCTAAAACATGTCAAATTCTATTCCACAATTCTTGTCGTTTCCATAGTAACAGTATGATGGCATTGTAGGTCTCACGTGCCACATAAACACTTTTTGATGTGGTGAAGTTTTCTCTACGAGGAATAGATTTTTGTGTACCATGTGGAAGGAGTCTCCAGTGTCAGCGCTTTCTAACAGTCAGATGTAAAGCAGCAGAACTTTCTGAAATCTTCAGGACAGAGGAGTTTGCACACTTCTACATTTTATTTCTCTTTATTTTGAGAGAACAAAGCCTCTAAGTGTGAACAGGAACTTGCACGGATCGTGAAATGTAACTATAAATGGATAAAAGTACATCATGTTGTTTGTTAATCAATTACAAGTGGAATCAAACACTTCTGTAAAATGTACTCGTCTCTTTGTGTTTTATTCCTTGCTTAATTTACATGTCCTACGTGATTGGTTGTTGTATTTCGTGACATCACATTCACCCTCGAGCCTCGAGCCTGCGCTTAAGTTTCATATGCTACTGTCATTTAGAAATAAAAGCTTTTTTTAATTTTTTACCTGTATAATAAACACATTCATTACAACAGGCTTATTCGTGGAAAGCATCAAGTGTTAAACAAATAAATAATTAAATATGAAATATAATCCGCACTTTTTGACTTTTAGGTAGAGATATTGTTAGAGATGAAGGTTTAACAGAAATGAACAGAAGACCCCCCAGCCCTTACAAAAAAACAACAACAAGAGGCCATGTGTCAATCTCATCATTCACGTGCAGTTAAGGCAATTTCCATTTTTAAGCGAAGGATTAAGAGCACCATTATGAAAATACGCTCTTCACGAGCCACTCGAAGCAACAATCAATCGCTGCTTTTTTTTCTCGCAGAGATGATTCCGCGGGGAGAAAACAGTGGCTAACAGTGGCGCTGCTGCCGATTTTTCCCTCTCCTCCTCCTCCTCCTCTTTTCCTTTAAATAGAGGAGGGGAAAAAAGTGAAAGGAGTTGCTAATTGCGGCGCGAGAGGTGGCCGCCGTTGCCGGAGCTGAATCGCGCTCGCGCAGCTGCACGCACTTGAGCGCCACACCCCCCAACCCAACACCCCGTCCCTCTCTCTCTCTCTCTCCCTCTCTCACTCACTCACTAACTCAACACCCTACTAAAAAAAAGAAAGAAACACAGCGCGCACCGGGCCCCATTGTGGAGAGCGCGGGGTCTCGAGCCCTCCTCTGATTGTCCGTAATTGCGCACGATGGCCCCTAAAGACTGCCTCTCCAGCGCGCCCCGCGTGCCACTTCTACCTGCCTATAGGCCTACGTGACGCTTATGCCGGTGCTGCCAACTCGCGCGCGTACAAACGGGACGTCATTTCATTACTATTTTAAGGCAATTAATATGCTACCGCGCGCGCTGAATGTGCGTCGGGGGTCGCGCCGCAATTACACCCCGGCGCTCGAGCGCGCCTGTACGTTAATGGGTCCAGAAATTTGCGCATGTTCATATTTGCGGCCAAATTGCCCTCTTGAGGCTGATCGTTTCCCAGGCGTTTACCGACGCGCTATAATTCATAGGCTAATCTGGCTCTGTTTCCGAGCACAGGTGGCCTCGCGCTTCTCACGTTAAGGCTCAAAAGGAGCCCCGGATGGACTTTTATTCCTGTTGGGTTGTTGATTTTTTTTATCCGACGCATTTAACGGCCCGCAAATAGTCACCTTGTGACATGCAATTTCAATATCAATAGTGCTTTGTAAATGCGGAGGAGTTAACAAGCCGTGTTTCACTAGCAGGTTAAAGAAAGAAAGAAAGAAAGAAAGAAAGAAAGAAAGAAAGAAAGAAAGAAAGGATGCAAAGCAACACATTCGCTGCATGTTGCTGCAGAAGCGTCAGTGCGCCGCGTAAAAAGCAGGAAAATATAATAATAATAATAATGCATATATGAAAAAATGCAGGGTGACCTAACAGTCACGCGTGAAGAGTCACGTGGGTTTGTATTTAAACACCTCACACACTTCTGGCATGCAGTGGACTCACGTTGCGTTTTTAATTTCAGAAGATTTCATATTCAAGCTGTCCACTTCATGACAATCTTGTTTGTATTCACACGTGCAGTTTCACGTGCACCAAGAACAAGAGTATATATATATATACTCTTATACAGAGGATCAATCTTCATTAATAATTACTCTGAAGCAATAAATGAGTGCAAAGGTTTGTATCGGTTATATAACATGTGAGCCATGTTTATTATTTCTCAGAGTTCCTTTATGGAGCTCAAAAGTGTGCATCCCTTTTTACATCCTCTCGTGTATCAATGCCTAATCCAGAAAACACTGATCTTTCATGGCATTTAAGATTGTAAAAGTGTTTAAAGTAAAAACAAAGCTCAGAGACACAACAAAGAGAAGAAGTGGAGGAAAAAATCAACCTGCCCAGGGCTTTTATGAGTCTGTGGAGGCAAACAGAATACCAGGACACATTCAGATCACATTCACTGCTTTTATCTGGAATTATCGCTGTCTCTGAAAGCAAACTCACATTGTGGTAGGCTTCATGATCTTTAAGAAAAAGCCATTGCACTCCAGCCTTTCATATCAGACTTACTAAAACATTCCTTTCTGAAATTTTTTGCTCACATGCACTCTTGAAACAGACGCGTGGTTTGCTTTCTTCAATAAATGATCGATATTATCCATTTAAAATTCTAGATTCATGTTATCTTCACCTGTCTATAATGCATTTTTATACATGACAAAATGTGAATACAGAGGAATAAAGTGTGTGTGGTCTCACAGCATCAACCTTAAAAACAATGTTTGTTAAGGCTGGAGTCGGTAAAAGGATCGCTACTCGGATCTCTGATATTCGGCTCATATGTGCTTTCTAAATTATACACAAGGTCTTGATGATTATGAATACAACAATTGCTTCCCTAAGCCTTCTCTGAATATGGCTAATATGTTTTTTTTTTTGCGTCCTGTAAAAACCTTTAACTTTTTTTTTAAGGGCAGATAAACAGAGCAGCACAAATGGAAAGCCCTTAAAAGCCTGAGTTCGCTGTTCTTTTCCTTCAGCCCATGTTTCAGTGATTAGAAGAAGCAGGCTTTTGCTGTCCTCCAGCGTCTCTCCTGCCTCTGCTTAATGCCGGTAATAATTCGTCACTCGGCTCAGTCTCTGAGCCGAAGCCCTCCGGCGAGACGGGAAGCTCTAATGGCACCTTGTTAAAAGGTGTTTATCTTAATCCCTAAAATACACTCAGAAGGAAAAGTGTTTCCTTCCAAACAGATCTGCGCTCGCATTATTGGCCTGGAGATCACAGCCAGCTCGTGCTGGAAGAACCAAGAGATCCTCACGCTACAACCAGCAACAAAGCCACCCTTCATTTTCTGCCCACGTGCGAGTTTCAGAGACGAGGCAAAATGGAGATATTCTCAATTCTACGCTAATCTATCCTGTGGCATGTGTTCGGACGTGTCTCCAGTCTCTCTCGACGACTTTAGAGCAGTTTTAAAACTGGCTTTATTTCATTAACCTGTACAGAGACATCAGGAATAAAAATAAAGCTTGGAAGGATCGTCTGTGCCTAAGCTGGAGCTAAAACACTTAGCTCACTTTGTTAATCACAGCTGAGAACGTAGCTAGCATGAAGCCTAACGTGACAATTTAATTAAGATGATGTTTAATTTAAGAAAAGCGCTGCATCCAGAACAGACAGGCTGACCAGAGGGTATGGAAGCCTGTTTTGTATCTGCAGGTTTTGGAGAAGGAGCTCGGGTTGGTCCTGTTTTCTGCTGGCGGTGAGGGAGAGCGGGAACCTGTCACTTGTTTCACAGGAAAAATTACTTTACAAGCAGGAAACCTGGACAAACAGTGCGGCAACAGAGCTTCGGGAAAAGAGCCAGCGATTCTAAACGTGGTTTCACTGGACATAAATCAATTCCATTATTACTACAAAGCCCATGAAAATATTACCTTCTTACACTAACAATATCTAGACTAGCAACACCACACACACCCACCCACCCACACACACACCCACACACACACACACACACGCACACACACAGAGGTCTTCTAATGTGGTTGTTACACTCCGCTTTAATTGTTTAAACATTGTAAAATAAACTAAAATGATCTGTTTTTCTCTTTTATATGTTGATGAATCCAGTCACAATGCCACAGAAATCATACTAAATCAACAATCTGAGAAAAAAAAACTCCACTTCGCCCAGTTTCTCTTTGACCCTGAACTTGGTGCTCAGTCGTGATGATGATTGCAAACGGGACGATTGGGTTCTCTGAACGCACCTCAGAGCACTTTTTCGCCTGCATGTAAGCTCGAAATCTGACCGTTGAGTCACTGGTTAGCTAATGCGAGTCGTATGGAGATCTGGAAAGGCCATTAAAAAGTTCTTCTTTCTTCTTGCACACAATTTAGTGGTTATGGGATAATAAAAAATCAGAATCAGGAAATCCGAATGAAAAAGTTTTAAGCTGCTGTACTCGCGCTCCCTTTACAAACCGATCACTTCGGATGATTTTTAACAAGGACTTGCAAAACAAACTAATCGTATAATCTTCTTCATGCTGAACGAACTGCTCGCGAGCGGGTTCAGGCTTATGGAATTTGTTGTCTTGGTAAAAAATTTGAGAACGGCTTTAAAGAATACGGTGCGATCCGAATTGAACGGATAAATCCCAGTCGAATGGGCAGGAATCCAGTTCATTCAATAAAGCATGTATGAAACAACAGGCCAGATGTCAGACTTTAGGGGCGGGGCCTATTTTTATTTGAAACACCAGAATTAAATATATTTGTGCAGTCTCTTAAGATTAGTACTCATCGTACTGAACAGGATGAGCCTAATGAAATGAAAACCAGCCCAAATTTTATTTACCCGCCCCATGCATTTTTTTTCCTGGGTAGACGGAGCCAGATTTTGCGGGAACCCTCCCAATCTGGCAACACTGGTTATGTAGTTTCACACTGCTCCTACCTTACCCGGGGTGAACACTGAATCCTGCTCTTCATCATCTGCCCTTGTTTCACACTCTACCTTCCTAAACCCTGCTGCTAATTTGCATATTCACAGTATCGACGATCCTGATTGGATAAATCCAGCGCCCGGCCACTTTGAATAATGGCTCGTCTCGCGCTTTCACTTTCATCAGTGAAGAAAAAATGTTCAGGTCTTCTGCACCTGAGCAGGTTTTCTTATCTTTCACAGCTTCCTCATCTTTTTAAGTTTGTCGTGTAGTTGACCAGACATTCCTTCTTTCATCTCTTTTTTACCGTATTTCCCCCTCGTTCCGGCGTGCACTTCCATGATGTCCGGAGTTTTTCCGCCTGACTTTTTTTTACTTGATCCGAGGCTGAAGCACTGTTCAGGTTCTGATCGGGTGTCTGTTGCTAAGCAACAAGCCAAAAACAGGGCGTGGTTTCACACTGTAACATGTTCATCACCGCGATGTGGAGTCAACACTGTAAGAGCTTCAGAGTTTCAGAACCCCAGGGGGAAAAAGCCCTGCTTCATAACCCTGCTTCTACATGACAAGTGTGAAACCTTCCTCTACCCGGGAGTAAAAGAAGGCGGGGTTTAGAACGACTAGCACCCAGGTGTGTGCATCTGTATGACTGTAACATGAGGTCTGAGGAAAGCATTCAAATCTAAAGGGTCTATGAGACTTCCATTACATATTAATGTCATTAGATTTAAACTGAAATAAAAAAAAATTCTTGAAAATTCTGGGAATCTGAGCCTGTCTGTTTATCACTGCACCTTTCCTCAGAGTGTTTAACAGCGAGGTGAAGCTCCTACACTCCTGCTTCAGTGTGCTTTATCACGCCCTCGCACTCTAATGACGGGGTCTTGGCGCGGATCCTGGCGTTACAGAGCGTCTGCTCAGGGAGGAACCGCAGTAATCATCTGTCTTTCCTCTAAACGCCTCCCTGGCACGCAGGAAAACACCTCTCATTTCAGAGGAACATCCAAACACCTGAAGAGCAGTGCTACTGTGCGAGTGTGTGAGTGTGTGTGCACCATAACAAGGCCTTGTTTGTTGACAGACGGTTCACACACACTACCATGCTGTTAGGAATGGCGTGTTTCGAAGTTCTCAAACACAAACATGTAGCTGGAGTGATCAGGTTTTATTTAACACTGCAGTGATCATCAAGAACGAGACATCAGACTCGGATCTTGTTTACTGAGTAACGTGGAGAAGAAACCGACATCAATTCATCTTTTTCTAGTTTTGATAATGAGTCTTCATATCTTAATTAGTTAATGAGCTAATAAACAAAAATGACACAGTAATCAGTTCATCAGTGTAAGATTTATGCACATTTATATTATGTGTTCAGATTTCAGATTAGCAGGATTAGCAACGTGCGCTAACTGGTGATGTAACAGCAACAATCTCTCGACTTCCTTTCCCAGGATTATTTTTCTCACTTTTGTCTCTAAACATGTTGAAATGAGACGTATGTGACAGGAAACTACAATTAGACATTTTTGCGCATGGAACATTCAGCAGGAAGTGACTGCAGGTAGGAATGCTCCGATTTGGGAGCGGGGAACTGAAATAAAGTCGTACCAGACGGGCTACAGGATCGGTCCGAGGAGTTTGGATCCGACGTTTCAGATTTGAACGGATCTCGTTTGGAACGTTGCGTGTTTCAGATCAGAATGTTTATAAAAGTGTTCCTGCGTCAGTGGCTCTCAGGTGGCACTCACACTGGGGTCTGACCTCCCAGCCTGCTGCTCGTGCTGCTGAAGTGCTGCTAAATGGTCAGGGGGCGTCTGGCAGCGTGACAGGGAATCTGTACGCAGCAGCAGCAGGTATGCGAGTGACTCATATTCCCAGAGAAAAAAAACACATTCTTCTCCGTCCGTCCTACGCTCGGCTCGGTGCGGAGATCCCTCAGGGTTTCTTTCCTCCGTCCTGCTCCAGGCTTTGGCCCTGAGCCGGGGCATTTCCTCGAGGCTTCCTGCCCCGGTTCGAGCTGCTGCTCCCTGCGCCGGCTGCCTCCTGTCATCCCTGAGTTTGTCCGTCTTTCCTGTCCTTCCCTGATGGTTCCCCCCGCTGGGACACGGGTTCCTCTTCAGAGGTGGCTCGGAGTGTGTGTGCTTGACCATCCCTCATCCTGGAGGGAAGCCACCGGCAATAAATTCCATCTTCACACCCATTTGGACAAATAGACCTTCACCTCTGAGTGATAAAAATATCGCTTTGCTCTGCTCTACTTTCTTGCACAACACCAGTGGAGTTGATGTAATAACGAAAGTCAATCTGAACCAAATCGTATGTCACGGTTAAGCTCTGTAACATTTAACATGGATAAAAAGCTGTTTAATAAGAGAAAGAGTTTGCTTTCACAAAATAGAAATTAAAAATAAAGCCATCTTTAAAACTGGGAGGCGGGCCTTATAGGAGGAGGGGCTTGTAAGAGGTGGGGCTAAAGGGAGACAGGGAGATGTGAAACTGAGCTAAAAAAACACACAAGCTTTCGGTTGGCTGTGACCATAACGTTATCACAACCTTCCAGTGGTCAGTTCTGTGCTGAGGAGCTGGTGATGTTTATAGATGACAGAAAGTCCCACTGTTCTTCTGACCAATCCCACCCATCCTAGATTAAAACTGTCCCATCTAATTTGCTCAGCAAGAAATTCTGGACAATCCACTCCCACAGAAATTGTGACCAATCCTGTTTGCTCCTGAAGGAAATCTGAGCATTGCAAACTGCTCCTAAAGAAATTCTGACCAATCCCATCGAATTACCAAGGAAAGTGTATTAATCCTTCAATTTTATTAATCCAATTAATCCTACAAAGGATCAATCCCCCCACTCACAAAGGAATTTTGACCAATCACACCCTCTCCTGAGGACTTCTGACCAATTCTACTTGTTTGCCAATGAATTCTGGCCAATCCCATCACTCCTAAGGAATTCGCTCCAACACCCTCCACTCTGGGAGGAATACTGTCCAATCTCACCTGCTTCTGAAGGAATTCCAACCAACCCCTCCCACTCCTGAAGGAATTCTGACCAAACCTATTTACTCACTAAGAGATTATAAACAATCCTGCCCACTTCCAAAAGAATTTTGACTAATCCTAACCTCTCTTGATGACCTTTATCCAAACCTACTTGCTTGCGAAGAATTCTGGCCAATCCCTTCACTCTTGAAGGAATTCTGGCCAATCCCATCACTCTTGAAGGAATCTCACCTTCTCCTGCAAGAACTCTGACCCAGTTCCTCTTGCTTGGAGCGATCTCACCTGTGCAGGAATTCTGGCTGATCCCACCCACTCTTGCAGTTATTATATTGTTTGCACATGCCTGCAATATTTTTGAACAAACTGCACGTTGCTTCTGTTTCCCAAAATCTAAACACCGGAGTAATTTGTCCGCAGCGAAGAGCTAGACGTGTGGCGCTGCAGAACTGAGGCATTTCCTGAAGAAGAAACCTGCTGATAAACTTTTTATTTACAACTGACCGGATTGTCACGGATCAGACGCGGCCTGGGGGAATTTTGTATGTGTTTTTTCCTGAAAGGTTTGACTCACGTGTGCTCGAGACGTGCGTGAAGAACTCCAAAGCTTTAACCGCTGTGAGTTCATCAGGTGAACCGTCTGGAGTTAGGTGTAGTTCCTTCACTCAGGGTTTAGCAAACTACCACGGAAAAACACAGCTAACTGCCAAGCGGTTGCAAATGGAAAGCCAGAACCACACACATACACAAACACACACACACACACACCTGAACACACACTGATCAAAGTGATGACGAATGAGTATCATATTATCTGAGGTAGTCTATAAAACCTCAACATGTCCTGTCAGTGTAAATCGAACTAATATCTCAGATACGCTTTATTAGAAGCACATGTTGGGTTCATATATACACGAGCATCAAACCACAGACACATACAGTATACACTGTCCCAGACCGTGTGTGTGTGTGTGTATCATATTTAATTCCCCACCGTTCCCTAATCCACGACATGGCCTGGTGGTGTGCCGATCTGGAAGTCTGGCACGGTGAGCGGAGCTGCTATCTGCCATCCTGACATCCCAAATTCCCTTCAAATCACAGCCCGGGCATCGTACATGATGGGAAAAAAATGTGTTTTACATTTGGCTTTTTTCGGGAGAGACGGCTCAAATGACTGCTGTGGAGAAGCATGTCAGCGTGTCAGGCAGACGGAAAGGACCTACCCTGGAGTTATGGTGTGATCGCAATCTTCCTACCCGCTCTCTCTCTCACTCTGAAATGAGACAGTGAGACAGTGGCGGCGGTGGTGTGGTTACACTCCTGCACCGTGCTCTGGATGGCCCGGGGTTTCGATCCCGACTCGGCCAGCGTTACTGTGGAATCATGTGAAACGTCCCGGCTCTGCTCCCACCTGGGCACGGGATCTGGATTTTTAGCTGTTCGGCGTTGTTCCGCCTGACTCTATCTCCCGAGCCGTTCTTGTTCAGGGTTTTCACCTGATATGAGTGGTAGTGCTAGTTCAAGTGGTTAAGGCTCTGGGTCGTTGACCGGAAGATCAGGGTTCAAGCCCCAGCATTGCCAAGCTGCCACTGTTGGGCCCTTGAGCAAGGCCCCCAACCCACCCTGCTCCAGAGGCGCTGCATCATGGCTGACCCCGCACTCTGACCCCAACCCTTAAGGGTGGGATATATTAAGAAAGAATTTCACTGTGCAGTAATGTATATGAGACAAATAAAGATAAATTAACTTAATGAGGTTTTCACGCGCTGTTCAGGTTCTGATTGGGTGTCTGTTGCTAAGCAACAAGCCGTAAGGTTCTAACAGGAACACGTTCAGCCTTTCACATCGCTAGCAGTGTTCCAGAATAACTTTGTCTTTAAAACTGGGAGGCGTGGCTTATGGGAGGAGAGGCATATGAGAGGCGGGGCTTAAGGGCTGCAGAGAGATTTTAAACTGAGTTGAAAAAGCATTATTTATTGATATATTGATTATTACCATCCAAAACATTTTAAAGAAAAAACATCTTCGGAAAAGAAAAGACCTTAGAAAATCGACCTAAAATGATGAGAGTAAAGTTTCCCTGTAATGATGTACAAAAATCTTACTTTTTGGTCAGGAACAGTTTATAACTACAGTAAAAGTGATTGTCGCATTTCTACACACAATTCTATCGTTACTCCTGCCACCTTACCAGCGTTCCTGAGAAAGCAGCCCGTGTAATCCGTGACGACTCTGGTGTTGGGATCGTAGAATCCGTCTCCACAGTCGTAGCAGCCATCAGGAATGTCGGGAGGAGGGTCGGCGTTGGTCAGCTGAGATTCTCCTGAAATAACAAAAAAACAAAAAAGGAGCAGTTTATCAAGAACTGAAGTGTGTTCCTTATCTCAGGATGAACAGTGATTGATTTACCTGCAGGTTTGAGTCCGTGACATCTCTCGGTGTAGAAACGTCGATCGTAGCCGTCACAGTAATCCCAGTCTGTCTCTTCATACTTCAGTCCATCAGAGAACGTGTAGTGACCCTACAAGTGCATCATCTAATGTTCAGTAGACGAACACGCTTTATACTGCATCCTGATTGGTTGATTGTTAATTAATGCATCTAAATGACCTGATTCAACACAGGGAGGGTTGGTAATGAGCCAGGTAACTGAATCAGGTGTGTGGGAGAATGAAATTATTCAAATATAGGACAGGTACAGGGGAGATTAATCCTGAAGAGTAATAAAAAGCCATTTCGACCTCGTTTAGGATATGTTTTGCGTACTAATAGGGACAAAAACAAACATGGACCTCTTTGCATATCCCATTTTCCCAGACTCCTTCATATTTCCCTCCATTAGGAAAGTGCAAGACTCCTTTTCCATGAAACATGCCATCCTTCATCTCTCCCTCATATGTGGTATGTGTGGGGAGTGTGTACTCTCCTCTGCCCTCCATCCTAAAACAGACAAGACAACTCATTATCATTTTTAAAGACTATAAAAGGCGCGAAATTATGGTTTAAAGACTATAATAACAGAAGCAGTGATGAATCCACTGAGTCCTGCAATAAACTCGATCAGACCTGGCTGTATTGTTTTTAAAACGTATAACTGTGTAAAACCTTCTTATATTTTATTAATTTCTCAAAAACAGTTCGTTGGACGTCCACAAAATACGTTTTTAACTATTTTACCTTCCATTTTTATATGTTCCTCTGTAACTGCTACCTGTAAACTCCATTGAGCTGATGCAGACGTGTTGATGTTGCCATGGAAACACTTGGCCAATACGGAGGGTTGTTTAGCTTTTTAAAGAGCTACAAATGAACTTTTCAGGTAAAAGTTCACCTAAAATTTGAAAAATAATAATTGAATTGGAAATAAAATAACGAAAAATATATATATATAATATTTTGCTGCCCGAAATGTACACATCGTCGCATAATGTCTGCGTCATGCGTCAGCTTCCACGCCATAACAAACCTGCGCATGCGCCCCTTACTGACCTTCCATTGAGTCCCGGCCGTCCTCCTTGCAGCGGAGTTGTTGTCCCGCCTGTATTCAGACAACTCACTCTTGGAGGTAGCAGTTCACGCGCACACTAAAGCTTTGACGTGATTGGCTGACTTCTTGTCACGGTGACACGTTAGCCAATCATAACTAGAAGGCGGGATTTCTTGAGTAAAACGGGTGGAAGGAACGATATCGCGCTGACCGGGACGTTAAAAACGGTTAGCAGCGAGTGAGCTGTTAGCCTTATTTTTATTATTATTTTCGGCGTGTTTGTAAGTCAGAATCATGCCCGGTCAGGTTGATATTCCGACGTTGTCGGATTTGAGCGTCGAGGAGGTATGTTTGTTTACAAAAGGTGAAACCATCTTTAGGTTAAACTTGAAAGCAAACTGGTGCTAGCAAACTGCTTAGAAATGAAGTCTGGGCAGCTAGACAACTAGCTATCCTGCTTCTGTCTAATATAGTCTAATATTTTATCATATATTAAATAATTTACTGAATCTGTGCACCTTTTATAAGCTGAGTGGATAAATGTCCTGTTCCACTTTTGCTAGCTAGTTATTATTAGCAGCTTGCTCACGAATATAGTGTTCTATAAATTGTGATATTTTCTTAATTATTCATAATTAATAAATATTCATAAACACTCTTAAGACCAGGTACGCCTTCTAAAAGGTATATTTCTACTCGTATTAGAAGAAAACCTAACCTCGTGAAAGCCCAAGAACTATTGAGACAATTATGCATATGAGGCAATGAATATTAATTAATGCTAATGTAATTCGTAAATCACAACTAATGCATTTCATTCAGAACATCTCTGATTCTTTACTGTATACTAAACTGCTCTGATTGGTCAGAAGTTTAGTTTTCTGTGCTAGAGCAGCTATGACAGTGCTCGACTCGTGTTTGATTCACCTTGTGCAGTGAGTCGACTCACTTTGTCATTGGAGTTCACTTGAAAGCAGATGGAGACACGAGTCGAGAATTCACTTTGTGCAGTGAGTCAACTCAGATTCGACTCACTTTCTTATTAGAGTTAACTTGAATGCAGATGAAGACATGAGTCTTGAGTGTGATTGCTGTGTTCTCTCACCTGACTGAAGAACCGAGAAGACACCAGGGTCCTGTCCAAATGCATTAAACTCACTTATTAACGCTTGTGTCTTTTTATTTATTTATTTATTTATTTGAAAGGTAAACGTCTCATCAGCCGTCCTGAAGGCCGCCGCACATCACTACGGTTCGCAGTGCGACAAACCCAACAAGGAGTTCATGCTGTGCAGGTGGGAGGAGAAGGACCCTAGGAAGTGTCTGAACGAAGGGAGGAAAGTCAACGAGTGCGCACTTAATTTCTTCAGGTACTTTCACATTTTCACGAAGCTAGATTTTTCCCTTCTACACCAGAAACGTAACACACCTCCAGTCTCGCTACACGTTATGTTCAAGATGCCCTTCAAACCATTTATTTATTTAATTTCAGTTGTCCTTCATCATCCAGGTGTTTACGTAGCTCGTGAATCAAAGCCATAAGATCTCAGGGCCGGTATGTGCCTCAGTTGGAGCCGTACGCGGCGTCTGTTGTGGTTTTTAAAACTTGCGTAAAACTTCATCTGGTCAGCAGAATCACTGGATTGCTTTCTTTGAGAAACAGGATGAGACGCTCTTTCAGGTTTTTTCCAAAACAGCTGTTTTTAAGTCCTAATCCGACAATCAATAAATAAACAAAAAAATTGATTTATTATTTATTCATGTCCAACATCCTGTATGAGAATTATCAAAGTATTAAATAAGTAATAATAGTAATAAAATTCAAAGAAATAAATAAATGTTATATTTATGAAAATACACAAATAAGCAAAAATAAAATATGAACAATAAAAAATAAAATAGAAATTGATTTTAAATATTTTTTTAAAATAATATTTAAAAAGCAGAGGACTTTTTTTTCCCCCCTAAATCCCATGTTTTGCAAAATCTGCTTTTGTTATGTTCAAAAATAAATGAAATTGAACTGAACAGATTGAATTTTTTTTTTAGTGTTTTTTTTTTTTTTTGCTCTGTTGTAATTCTGATTATCCGCACTATTCTTTAGAATAAATTCAACATCATTCACAAAGTCCAACATCCTGTATGAGAAAATATTAAAACTATTAAATAAGTAAAAAAAGTAATAAAATTTACAAAGTAGTAAAAAAAAAAAAAATAGATAAATTTAAAAAATGTAAATAACTTATTAATGAAAATGTTTTGATAGATCTGCTTTTGTGATGTTCATCGATAAAATGAAATAAAATAAAATGAATATTTATACCTTAAAAAACCTTGTATTGGGTTTTTTAAAATATTTTTGCTGTATTGTATATCTGATGATCAGCTCCATTCTTTAGAATTAATTCATCAAATCTTTCATCAGATGATGATTAAGTTCATGCGTTTGTTGTTGTTTAGATATAAAGAGACAGAAAGCCTCAGTAAGTAACTGTAATTAAAATGATCGGTGTTTAACCCTGTGACATCATCACGCCGTGCGACTAAATCCCGTAATTAGGCGTGGAGTGGTGAGCGTGTGGTGTCTGCGTGCATCCAGAGCGCAGCCGAGAGCTTTGCCCCCTGCCCCGTGGTGTGTAGGAAGCGGTCTGCTTCGTCTCAGTCTACCTAATGGCAGGCGCTGGGCTCTAATAACACAGCGACGCCTCTGCGCCGTGACTGGTGTCTGTCATTAAAACACAAACCAGCTTTTTTTCAGGGGGGAAGCGGACAGATCTAACCGCTGGCTGAGGAGGGTGGAATAAACCATTCTGTCCGCAGTGTAAACAAGCAGGACTGAGCGCAAACAGAGCGGAAAGGAACCTGCGTGAGAGAGAGGGAAAAAAAAGAGCCACGGTTCTCATTATTAACTGGCTGAAGATCAGAACCAAATCCGGTTAATCTGCAGCTCCAGTAGGTCTCAGTGGGTTTAGTGTAGTCATAGACATGGTATGAGGCCTTAATCCCACTATCTCTCTCTCTCTCTCTCTCTCTTTGTAATCCCAGTATCTTCCCTGTTCACACTCATGGATGTTTTATCTCGTCCTCATTGGCTGGGAACTAATCTGGAAGCCTTCCCAGTGTTTTTTTTTTTATTGCAAAACATTTGGTTCTTGTGTACGGCTCCGGCACAAAAATGCACAGTTCTGTGAGTCTGGAATCAGGGATCTGCTGAATAAAACTTCTGGATCTGTTACTGATTTGGAAAAATCCGCTGAAACCTTGCAAAAAATGGTTTACTCTGCTCGTGAAACATCTAAACAAACATCTGCAGAGTGAGCGCACGCTCCGGGTCAATAGTCGTCAGCAATAAAAGGTGTGTGTTTGGGATGGATAGAGGTAATGCAGGAGAGGTTCTCAATAATGTTCTCTTCTCCCACACACACACACAGGCAGATTAAGGGGAACTGTGCCGAGTCGTTCACCGAGTACTGGACCTGTCTGGACTACACGAACCTGGCCGAGCTCCGTCACTGCCGCAAGCAGCAGAAGGAGTTTGATAACTGTGTGTTGGAGAAGCTGGGCTGGGAGAGACCACAACTGGGAGACCTGTCCAAGGTCAGATACACACACACACACACTACACTTTCCTCACACTCATTACACCTTTGTCCATATCATACTAACAATGAACGAATTTCCTACTAGTTGTGGTGTATGTTGACTGTAAAAAGCACATTAGTGTGTGTGTGTGTGTGTGTTTTATTACTATAAATAATAAAGAAGATGCAAAAGAAATATAATGGAATTATCTACAAACATTCCTAGAGACAATCTGAATTGAAATATCAGATGTTCCATATAGGATCCATATCTATTTTCGTTCCTCATCTCTCTCTCTCTCTCTCTCTCCTCTGTCTCTCTCTCTCTCTCTCTCCTGTCTCTCTCTCTCTCTCTCTCTCTCTCTCTCTCCTGTCTCTCTCTCTCTCTCTCTCTCTCTCTCTCTCTCTCTCTCTCCTCTGTCTCTCTCTCTCTCTCTCTCTCTCTCTCTCAGGTGACCAAGGTGGCGACCTCCCGGCCCCTCCCCGAGAACCCATACCACTCGAGACCCAGACCCGAGCCCAACCCCGTGATCGACGCCCCCCTGGAACCCGCCAAGCATGGCAGCCGCCTGTTTTTCTGGAACTGGTGAAGAGCCGTTTCACTTTCCCTCCACTGAAGCCGCTGAAGCTCCTCTCGGACATTTCCGGACCCAGACAGATGGACAGTAGCAGATGCGCTGCTTGCCCACAGCGTCGCTCTGCTATCCTACATGTAGAAATGTATTCAATAAATACAATTATTCATGTGTTGTGGATTAAATAAGTTTCATTCAAACTGGACTTTTTTTTATTCTGTCTCCTCATCCATACAGACACTTCACTCTGGATCATTGGGGTGTGTTCGTTTATTTATCATAATATTAAAGTTCTTTTAAGTTATTTTTTTAAATATAAAAAAATTAAAAAATTTATTTTATATATATTTTTAAAATGGATAATATTCTAAATATTTTAATTATTTAATTTATTTTAAAAAATACATTTAAAGTAATTTATTACATTTATTTTTAGTTATTTTTATTCTGCAGTTTATTTATTTATTTATTTAATTGTCCAGTAAAAAAGTGTTTTTTGGTCAAATGAGTTAAGTGATGCTCTAATGTTCTCCGAAACTCAAGATCCTGAGACAAAACCACACACAGAACCGTGTTGTTGTTATTAGCAGCTTGAATGTGCTAACAGTGCTGCTGAGATCTGGACTCTGATTGGTCAGAAGGTGTTGATTAATTCTCCCTGACCGTAGCGCAGGTTTATATTAATGCAGTCGCTCTGATGCGTTTCTGTAGCAACTGCTCTGTCACCATAAAGTGCCATAAACCGATTAAGAACTGTTTAATCATTAATGTTTTGTAATGAGATGTTTACAGAACATCTGGAAGTCTCCAGTGTCAGGCTTTAAGGTCTTCCACATCTTCAGGACAGAGGACTTTACACTTCTTCGTGGTTTCTCAGTAACAATGTTTTTTTTCCTCAATAACTGTAGGAGAGGCGGGTGAGGGAAGGTGTGTTTATAGCTGCTATAACCTAAGTGACAACAGGAACTAAATACTTGAGATTGTTGTCATCGTCATTGTTTATTAAACCAAAAAATGGATTTATTTTATTATGTAATGATTTCTCAGGATCACATGACCAATGTATTCCACAACCAGACAATTTCCAGGAGAAAGAATTAAATTATTTATGTCACTGTTTTCTATAATCAAAGAATTATTTAGAGGCTGTGACATGCACATGATGGAAAAAAAAAGTTCTGTCAATTAGGTTAGTAAAAATATTTATTTTTAAAAATATTGTGATTTAAAAACAAAGCTGCCTCATAATTGTTTTATTTTGTTATTTTATTTTATTTGTATTTGATTTTGATTTATTTTTATTTTCATTTTTTAAATTTATTTTATTTTATTTATTTTTATTTGTAATTCAGTTACGTCAATTTACTTTAATTTAATTAAATTTAATTTTACTTTTATTGTATTTTATTTATTTTTTATTTTATTTTATTTTTTGAAGTCACAAAAACCTTTAAAGATGGAACGAAAGAAAGAAATGTTTTAGGGAAAAAATATACACCTCCTCTGCCTGTGGTTGTGTATGAAACAATGCAATTAAGAATCAGTGCAATGAACCATACACACTGAAAACCTCAAAAACAAAAGACATAATAAGGCTTTATAAGGTTTTATGAAATGAAGTGTGCATGTGTGTGTGTGTGTGTGTGTGTTGGAGGAGTGTGATTTTCAGAGAATACAGCGATTCATTCGGCATTGTGCCTCTGGAGTAAATGGCTTCATTCAGCTACAAATCAAGTGCAAATTTTCCCCTTCTCTAAGCTCTGTGTGTGTGTGTGAGTGTGTGAGTGTAAAACCAGACTGAGGCTGTGTAATGTCAGGGACCTCGAGGTTGGAGGTTCGGTCCCTTTGGGCCGAGGCCAATTTCCTCCAGCGCTCGGCTCTGACTTCCTGTTTCGAGCTCGGCAGCGGGAGCGTCTGTGCAACACAACTCCAGTTCAAAGCGCGAGAGCAGGAGAGCAGATCCGCAGTGCCCTTCTGTTCAACTGCACCTCTCCAGACCACCTCGGGTCAACCGGCCCCACAGGCAACGTACGGCTCGGCCCAATATAAATAAAACTAATGGGCAAAGCTCTGTTTTTCACCACTCTTGATTAATATATAGAAAATAGGCAAAGACCTTTTTTTTTTCTTCTGAAAGCAGGTTGTGGCGGATCGAGTTTCGGTGTTAATAAAGATTCAGGGATTGTCCGGCAGCTCGAGAAGGTGAATTAAGAGTATAGCAAAAGATCTTATCATATAAACCTGTGTTTATTTTGAAGGAGATTATAATCTGAAAGTAATTTGTGTGTGTGTGTGTGTGTGTGTGTGTGTGTGTGTGTGTGTGAGAGCAAGTAGCTTTTGGCTTAACGTCACCCAAGCGTACCACATCTGGTCATCTGAATGTTTAGAGAAATGTTTAATGAACCACAGTCATTTGTTGTTTTGGATCATTTTTCTTACCATTAGACGGCTTTTGATCCACAGTACACTCGCCATGCCTAAACTCCACCAGCTCTCTCTCTCTGCTGTTAACACTAATGGATTTTCTCTTATTTAATTATATTTGATAAATTCATCCAGACCTTTCTTCTGCTCGGATCTTCTGCACATCTGTCTCAGATTCTGCTCCTGTGCATTGACCAAAAACATTCTCAAGAACGTTGTTTTTTTCCCCCAGCTTGATCTCACCTGGATGCTGGGCTCTCAGACACCTGTACTGTACACTGTCATGGTTTATCATCTCGAGGTTTCTTCTCAAGGAGTTTTTTTCCTCACCACTTTGTTTATGATGGCTCTAAAAACTCAGCATTCATAACACATTCATAAGCAACCTTAATCATGCAATTCTGGAGGCTTTAGACCAGAGAAGGACCGTGTTGTTATTATTAGCAGTAGTGTGTTCACAGTGCTGCTGAGATCTGGACTCTGACTGGTCAGAAGGTTGATCAAACACCTCGATCACTCTTTCTATCTGGCGTAAGCAGAAATGCTGTCAGGGTTAGCTAGCTGTTAAGACACGTTTCATATTCATTTTCAAACTATTCTGACAGATGAAACGTCCACCATGATGCTGTTCTTCCTTTAGGTTACGTTACATCGCCTTTATTGTTAGCCTCTATTGTTTTTTCCACAGGTATCACCTCGCTCTGTTCTGCTCTCCTGTTTATACAAGAAGCTTCTTGTGTAAATTCCTAGAGTTGTTATTGACCCTGATGTGTGTATCTAAAATCCCCCTCACAAACACACACACACACACACACGCTACATTTCCCCGAATTCCCAAGGTGTGGTGCAGGCTAGCGGCTCGTGCAGGAAGCCGCTGACAGCTCTGGCTGTGACCTCGACCACATTGTGACAGCACGGGTGGAGGGTTTTTTTTTTTTTTTTTGGCATTGAAGTCTGGAGGCTGTGGGCAGGGCCTGAGGGCTCGTGGCAGCCCCTCAGCTCAGACCCTAACACAGGAAAGTGGGGTCAGAGCGGGCTGACACTGCCCCAGTGCAGGAAGCCGAGTCTGGCAGCGGAAAGAAATACAATACAGTCTCAAAGTCTCAAAAAACGCGGTGCTAATACTCTTAAACACACCACCTCATATCGCAGAACTCTACTGTCAATATTCCTCTGGTTCACACCCACTATTGAGGGGTTTAAGATAAATATTTGAACGCAAAACATCTCAACGCTGGGTCCTGCAGGTCGTCAGGTCACGAGCGCTGTGTGTTCGGAGACCTGAGTGCAGAAAGAGCGACATGTTTTACTCCACACGCTGCTGCTCCAAGCCGAGGTGTGGAAAGAGCGTCTATTCACACAAACACAACCTGAAAGTTCTTGAAGGTTCCGTCGTTGTGCTCCTCTCTGCTGAAAAGAGAAGCCTCGAGTGTTTACCTTCTGGCTTCCCCCTTCGCTCTGATCTGCAGCTTTGTGAAGAGCTTTCATGTTTCCTTTTAAAACGTCCGCTCGCGAGAGCCACTTTGAACTTTCATGCAGGTCGAGCGCGGAACCCTAACCGCCCAGATGGTTCTCCTCGCCTCGGAACAATGCACTGAACGTTCTGGGATCCTGCAACGTCTGATCCATACCACATGTATAATGAAGCTTGCATTTTTAATGAGATTAGTGTCAGGTGCTTGACAGAAAGGAATGACTGAATCCACACACACACACACACACACACACACAAAACCACAGATTTCCAGAAGAATCAAGCTCCGTGTTCCTAATATTCACAGATCCTGAAACGTCTTTTAAAATGAAGAATATAATTATTTTATGGAAAAGAAAATAGATTTTTAAATAATTAAGACTAAAAAAATTATAAACACGCTGGAAAATATACATCAAACACTTCATATGTATTTAAAATGATTTTAAAAAAGTAGCTGCATGTAATTAAATATATATATTCCTAAATATACACACAGCCAAATTTGCTAGTAAGCTAACAAACAATGGGACTTTTATGTAGGGGAAAATTATTAGCCAAGTTAGCCCGCTAGCAAGCTAGCTGTTAATATCAAGGTTTGCTAGTAAGTTAGCTGAAATATTAAGGTAACTATCATATATGGTTATTAAAACGTTGCTAAATATTCTAGCAAACAACATGCTAGCATGTATAACCAACAATAGCAGCAAGGTTTGCGAGCTAACAACCTAGCAAGCGTCAAACCGATCAGCCATGTTTGCTAGCAGGCTATCATGGCTGCTAGCGTTATGCCAAGCTAATATGCTATTATGTGTATTAATAAAACATATGATTAAAAGCTTACAAAGCAACATGGTAACTTTTATACTCTGCAATTCTGGTAAAAATCGGTAGCCATGTTTGCTATCTAACAAGCTACTGCAGCTATCAAGCTAGCTTACTACAAACAAACTATTGTATATTGTTATTCTTAGGCTAATTGCTAATATTAGGCTTACTAATGCAGTGTAACCTAGCTAGCGAGTGGAAATTGGGTGAGAACTAAGCTGAAATGAGATTAGATCAGCAATTGATTGAAATTTATGGAGAATTTGAATGTATATATTTATGAGTGAGATAAATTTTGTTTATTTGCAGCTAGCATCATGGCTCCAGAGCAGAACTGCAGAAGCAATCTGTCACATCATCAGGGACGTGTCTTGATCTACAGCAGCAACCCGTTAGCACTAAACATGCTTCACTGATAATTTTCCCAACATTTCTCTTGACTCTGTGTGAGTATGTGGTTATGTGACATTTCAGAGGAGTCACCAGCTTTGGTGTTAAACGTAAATCTCGCCCATATTCTGGAGTTTACGCTGTTCTGCTCCTCACAGTAGAGGGAATGTCGAGCATCTGGCAGCTGACGGCTACTACACATCCAGCTGTTTGCATTCCGTCGCAGCACGCGGCGTGTAAAGCTCTTTTGTGCTCCAGGAGGTGTGTGAAAGGTTCGCTGTGTGGCCGGTATGTTTAGTAGCGAAGTGTTAACGCCGGGGCGTGGAGAGCAGCGCTCTGCAACACCTGAGTGACTCTGAGTGGTGTGATCTTAGCACTCGCTGGGGAACACGGTACCGCGTGTATGCGCAATGTGTCCAAGCTTGCCGAGTGTTTGTGTTCTTTGGCTTCGGATCCAGAAAACGCTTTGTCCTACTTTTCAAATATCATTTGTAAAAATTGCAAAACTGAAGTTTAAAAAAAATAGAGGCCACAGCGGCAGTCTGCACGGACCGCCACACGCTCGTGTGTTATGACATGAGCCGTCTAAACAGTGTGTGAGCGACCGTGGGGGTCGTCATGCCACTGGATACGCGCTGACGGATCCCCGGGCCTTAAACACCACGCGAGCTCTGAGGTCATTTTTTGCAATATTAAAGACATTGACGTAACGTTTACCACAAACACAGTCCATCAGGCCAGACGTGTTTGGTGCTTACAATGCTAATGTGACTAATCTTTTAAAACCAGTGTCCTGTTTTCTTAGCAAGCCAGCTAACTAACAACACTAACAAGCTGGTTAAAATAAAGCCTCTGTGGCTAATTTTAGTTTTAAAAATCATTTTACATTTAACTTCACTTGCAAACTGGTGATAGATTAGACAGAACTACAACACTTTGGTGTGCAGAGATTAGCTTCAAAATGAGCAGAAATTATAAACGTTCCTCAAACTGAAGGTAATGTGGAGATTCTTTCTATCCTTCAGCAGGTTTAGTTTTTTTCAGTCTTTCTGACTCTGACTGTACTTTGGTGTCAACTCTTGTATGAAAAAATGATTCAGAAGATTTAAGAAAGCTGCTTTAATGAATAATGTTGCAGTGAACTTTATTTCCTGGTTAAACTGATAAACTTCAGTGCAGGAATCCTGAGACTCACCGTTTATTGTTCACTTTATCGCTGCTTTAGCGTGTGTCCGCCGTGAGGTTCTACTTTTTTGTCGACGCGTCCGTATCTCTGAGGCGTGTTTATTTTCCTGAAGGCTTGGCGACGTGTTTTGTCGTCTCTCACGCAGCTCCGGCCGGCCGGTACGGACCGGGTCCGGCGTGGTGACACTCTGGTCCTGTAGACACGCAAACAAACAGAGCGAGTGATTGATTACTGGATGGAAGAGGGTGCAGTGAGTGACAGATCCAGCTGCTGACAGCTGGAAGGGGGGATGCAGATGACAGAGAGAGCAGGGGTGTGGGTTTGAAAAGGAGGAAAGAGGCTGCACAGCCGGCTCTGTTTGTCTTGGCTCGTCCCCAGGCCTTCATTACTCCTCCTGAGATACAGAGCAAAACACTATTTACACACTCGGCCTACGGTGTTCGTGCGAGCTGCAAATCTTTTTCTCTGTCTTTTTCTCTCACTCCATCTCTCCCTGTCTGTCTGTCTCAAAGGCAGTGTCTCATATACATGGTGTTTGTTGAAATTTCAGCTCTGACGGATCACTTTTGCCTTGCGGAAATGACAGAAGGCCGAGTCGTGGCTCTCTACATAACCTTCCTCTCCGTCTCTCTACACCTCCTTTCCTCTCGTCTTTCCTTTCCTCTGAGGCTTTCTTTTCTTCCTAAGCGTAATGATGTAAGAATGCGTCACCGTTTTCATTCTCACACACGAAACAATAAAGTTGTGCGTGAATGATTTCACAGCTGAACCAAACAAACACGTTACAAAACTCCAAAGCTTCCAGTAATGCAGCGTGAACGAAATCTACAAGTGCACTGACCTTCAGCTGTTTTGCTCCTGTAGGTCAGAGTCAGGAAGCAAGTGTGTGATCAGCGTTTTGTTTATTCGGTTAAACCTATAATCATGGTCATAGATCCAGGCATGAAAAACACAGACAGAAACACACAAGGAGGAAGGATTAAAACACAGAAGTAGCTAAACTTGTTAAAGCAAGGAGTGACAAAACACGGCTAACAAACATGCATGTAGATGGACGAGATTTCCAGACTGAGGTGAGGAACCGAATACACGGGATAAACACCAATTACACGGCAAGACAGAATCTGTTGCAAATCTGTTAGCTGAAGCTAGCTGTTTTGAAACTTTCATTTTCTAAAGCCACACCTCCAAGAGGCGGAGTTTAACATTAACATGCCTAATGATAGTTCACACAGAGTTCTCCATCATCTCTGTAGCCGGGTCTCTGCTTACGGCCGCTTTAAGTTCTCTTGTTTATTTTTTCCCAGTTTTCTGTGTGGATTGGGAGGTAGGATGAAGCATGACACGGTTTAGACAGACAGAGTGAAAGAGGAGGAGGAGGAGGTGCGTGATGAAGGCATTCCTCCCCACTGTGCTCATCTAAACACGGCGAGTTTTAAAGCGGTTCCGTGCGGCGTGTCTGGTGGCGAGCGGATCTCAGCGAGCTCGGAGTCCTGCTGCAGTTTCCTGAACATGTCGAGGTGTGTTAGTCTTTTCCTGCAGCTCAGGTTTCCGAGACTGCGGTGGGTTTATCAGTCACTGTGGGCCAGGACCCCACTTTCACCCTGAGTGCAGCACACATATACACACACAGACACACACACACACACACTCCCTGCCTGACTACTTTCCTAGTCAAAAGGTTTGATCCGTTTCCTGTTTAAACGTGTTTGTAATCCACTTTCCACAAAGACCCTGGGCTGTTTATGTGAATGGGTGCAAAAATTTTTGCCCCCTTATCATCACTATTGCACAATTTGACTCCAAAAAAAAATTTTTATTACTGAGTTATTCTCAAGCTGTTGTAGTTGATTGATTTGAACGTTGCCTTATTGAGGTTCAAACTGTCAAGTGGATGATTTAAGAGTAAACTGGAATCGTGAAAACGCTCTCTCTCTCACTCACACACACACACACGTAAACCTGAACTTAGCACACACAACAAGTGAAAGTGTTGCAATGAAGAAACCGTCATTTTGGAATGATAATATGACAAAGAAATCACAGACATGAGCAAAGCGCTGGGAAAAAAATAATAGAAAACTTTCTCAGAGGAATATAAAGTAAGGTCTCACAGCTTCACAGATACTTTTGTCCATTTCTTGTTGCTCACATTAACAGAGGAATATCTGTAATAATCAGTCTCACTCAGGGTGCACAAACTTTCGCACCGAACTCATACAGGCGTTCAGATCGATCCCGTTTCCTCCTTGTCTCCTGCTCGCACCACCTGCAGGGTCAAACTGCCCTGAGGAAGTGAAGAGAGTTGAGTCACGGATGGCTCGGTGTGTGTTGTGTGTAAATTCCTGATACACTTATTCCGAATTCTTCTACACATGCCTGGAAGTTCTGAGGAGGATGTGTCCGGATTTCATCATTCCGGGGACAACTTACAGGACTTAAAGGATCTGCTGCAAACATCTTGGTGCCAGATACCACAGCACACCTTCAGGGATCTAGCCTCGGTGGGTCAGGGCTGTTTTGGCAGCAAAATGGAGGACCAACACAATATTAGGCAGGTGGTCATAATGTTATGCCTGATCATTGCTATTAAATTCCATATTTGAGTGAAATACGAATCGAATCCCAGGTGTCTTAAAACAATCGCCTCTGATCCTAACACACTGAGAGGAAGGAGCAGTCTGCCCTCTTCCACATACGCCAGCTCTCAGACGCTGCTGATTGGCTGATGTTGCTGTGACTGACAGAAGAGAGAAAGAGGATGCCCCTCCCACCTAAAGAGTGCTGCCATGGCAACAGAGGGCTGTGATACAAATCTGTGATTTCCTGAGGAAGCATTCATGTTCAGTGGTCATTAATAACTTCTCCTCAAGTTTCAATAAAGTTTCTGTAAAAGGTCAGCAGACTTTATTATGTTTCTCAGGACAGGGAACATTTTGACTGACGCCCCTGAAGCCTACAGGCCACTTCCAGAGGAAACATTAGTTAAGCGGTGAGTGGAGTGGAGAGTCCCGGGCGGTAGCTGGAGGTTAGGAACAGAGCTGCACCTTGTCAGAAGGTCTGTGGCGGCCAGCAGCTGGCTGAACACCGAGATATGAAGTGAAGTGATGTGTGGACTCATTGAGAGAAGGAACCCAGCTGAGCTGTCCAGTTCCCCGAGCACAAATAAACAGCTCACTTCCACGTTTGCCTTGCCTGTTAATGTCAGACGCTGCACAGCCTCGCTACAAATCCCCACCCATCCCTCATCCCCCCGACCCTCTAACCACCACCCACCGTCCTCCGTCCACCCTCAACTGTCCACCGGCTCCTTTAAATTGTAAATGTGGCCCTTTTTTTTTCAAAACACAACTAAGATAAGTTTTTTGGGGGCATAGGAAAATAAACAGCGGAGGATTTTTTCCTGCGAGGAAACCTTCAGTTTACCGTATAACATGTTTCTTAATAGTGCCAAAGTGTTCTGTGTTCTTTAAATAAACAACATGGGAGTTTTGCATAGAAGGGCATGAAAGAATGCAGGATTTCACCAGGCTCTCGCACACATGTCAGCAATTTGGCTGCCTTGTGTATTTTGGATGTTGGGGAGAGAAAAAAAAAAGAAAGCATTTCAAAGTAAACGAAAGAGTGAGAGTCTTATCCGCCTGGCAGCTGTGCTGCTCCGGAGCCAAATTGCTTTCAGCTGATGCTGCGCAGCTCCAGCTTGCTTGGGTAATGTCAAGTGATGCATTGCGATACTGAGAAAACAACGCAGCGAAAAATAAATAAGGACGAGAGGAAATGGCTGAAAGTCCCTCTGCTGGTGCTCGGCCTTCACCTCTCAGACCCCCGAGCGCAGCCCCGGCTCACGCACACCATCATGATGTCATGCTGGAGCGTCCAGCGTTTCGTTCTTTAATAGCAAATTAAAAGCATGATAAAATAACCTCCATCCCACGCACACGTTACAGTTACATGACTTCACTCTAGCGTCTCTTGGCTTCATTAATTTAAAGACGAATTAAACGTAAGTGAAAAAAAAATAATACAGTAACAGGATGTCAAACATCATCAAACATCCTCGTATAAATCTATATTTTCATTTTTTCGTTTTAAGTTCCAAAAAAAGACTGGTTCCTTCTACAGTCCATATTTTCTATTCCTGATTTTTTTAGGTTTAATCAGTGCTCCGGGTTTCAAGGTGGAAGTCTAGAAGCTATTACACAATGCTGTACATTTGGCGTAATTCTTTACAAATTCTTTGAATATTTTTCAAAAGTAAAAATTATACTGTCATCATTGTGTTCTTACATTTGTAAACATTAGTAAATACATAAACTAAGCATTTTTTATTCGTGTAGCAACTTTCATACACAAAATGCACATAAAAAAATAAGAAAATTATTGGCAATAATAATAATAATAATAATAATAATAATAATAATAATAATAATAATAATAGATAATGTGCCATGATAATAAATCATTAAATGAGAAAATAATTAAAAAAACAAACAAACATATAAATAAATAAATAATGTGTCATAATAATATATTGTTAAATGAGAAAATAAATAAATAAATAATAATGTGTCATGAAAATAAATCATTAAATGAGGAAAATAATAAATGTATGTATAGCTGTCAAAGTCAAACAAAAAGTAAAGAAATGAAAGTAAAAAACAAGTTTAATTTAAAAAGAAAAATAACAATAAAGTATAAGTGTAAAGTCTTGCTGCTTTTTAAATCTGCTTTTATTTTTCCTATTATTTCATGAAGGGTGCCAATAATTCTGGACCTGACCATAAACAAACTGGACACTGTGTACATCTGCATATATATAGATGCAACTGTATGCAGCGTGAGAATCAATATACATTAATAAACCTCACTGCTGCGTCTTATTTCTCCAATTTTGCCCTTTTTTTAAAAAAATACAGCAGCGTTTCTTGCCCCTGGGTGGAGCGGGCGGTGTTTCTGCTCCATTCTGACGCGCTTCCATCCATCACCATCGCAGACCTGTTAACAAAAACACAACAGCCATATCCCCTGTTAGACATGACCTGATTTTATCCATCCATCCATCCATCTATTCATCCATCTATTCATCCATCCATCAATCCATCCATTTCACTCGTTTATTTCAGCCATTTGTTTTAATTATGGCTATAATCTGAAATGTGTGAGAGCGTGGTGTTTATTTTTGCATCGCTGCGCTCAGGGTCTGAATAAAACCATTCAGCAGAAGCTAAGGAATAAATTGAGCGTCAGAAATTCAATAATTAAACACTCGCTGAGGAAAAACAGTCTTAATAATCTGGAATAATCTGGAACTTCTCAGAAAAACTGACATTAAGGGCTTTTTTTTTTTTACTTCCTGGTTGCAACCAACACGGGGGATAAAGTGCCTTGTTGAGTTAGCAGGAACTTGCTAGGAAGGTTAGGAGCGTTGCCATGGTTACAGTGTGAGCATATTTATATAATCAGCACAAAAACACTAGGGCTTTTAATATAAAGAGAAAAACACAACATTGTCTAGACAGAAAGGTTCCTTATTGGTTCTTTAGGTGTGCAAGGAAATGTTCCACTTTCTATTTTATGCAAATTAAGAGCTGTGTAGCGTGGACCAATCAGAACTCGGAGGATGGATTTCTGTTGTCCAATCACTTCAGTGTGGTCAGGTCCAGTGTTTATAAGTTCCACTGAAAGAATTTATGATCATTTCTGAAAAATTAGTTATAGCAGGAACTTGGAACTTCATCTTGGTTCTGGATAAGTTATCAACTGCAGAATTCTAATAAACACATGTTCTGTGTAAGGTTCTCCCGTGTTCTTGTTGAGCTGAAAGCTGAGTCGACTTCAAAACATAACAGAATGTGTGGTTAATTGTTCTAGATTCTTAAAGGGGTTCTACATGGAACACTTTCAGAGTTTTGTTCCAAATGTATCACATAAAACACTTTTAGATTAAAGGGTTCCTCCAGGGTTCTTTAGATAGGGTGGTTCTACCCTCTCTGTTGCAGGGCTCTACATAGAACCTTCAAGCCTTTCAAATTCTTGAAAAATTCTTTGGATGTTAAGAACCCAGAAGTTTGATTTTTAATAACATATCCTTTTACGCTTTTAGAAACAAGGATTTCACTCAGGTTCTTGGGATAGTTCTGAGCTTCCTAAAAGGGTTTCTACATGGAAGTCTATGGAAAAGAGGCACAATCTGTTGGAGAGTTCTTCAGAAATGCTTTAGGGGTTCCTCAGGAAGTACAAGCCGAAGATTTTCCACTAATATTGTACGTTTTCCTTAAGGGTTCTTGGGATAGCTATGATCCTAACCTTTCTGCTTGACTTGGAACTATATCTAAAAGGAAGAAGGAGAACCTTAACGGATCCGTTAGTATTTTCGCTGTAACCCTGTTCTCCATTAATGCTCAGATCAGTTCCTTACACCCTGACATGAAACGTTTCACTAAGGGTTCTTTGGATGGTTAATAGTTCTAGATTTTCTGAAATGGAAATGAATTGTTGCGTGATTTTACACACAGAGTTCCCTAAGTGTTCTTTGATGATTCTTTAGCAGTAGCATTAGTTATGTAAAGAGGTTCTAGTATGAATTACTTCTAAAGGAAAACCATCAGTTGTAGGGTTCTACACGCAAGCAAACTTTTGTTTGAGTGTGTGTGTGTGTGTGTGTGTAGGATCAGTAATGTCTTGGCCTGAACTACAGTATTGTGTCTTAATAGCATTAAGACCATTTTTCATGCGCTCCAAGCTGGGCCACGGTGGAACGCTCAGATTCTCTTGGCCTCTGCACACGGCTAACGCTCTTCCCAAACTCCGAACACATCTGCTCTGGCTGGCGTGCTCTGGAAAACCCGCTTTCATCCCTCTCTCGCGGCCAAGGCCGAGTTCTGGGCTGTGCGCATTTGGAGGCGATCGCCGCGTTGGCTTCGGATCCTGAGATGGATTCTGTTCTGTTTTTCTGGGAGTTCTGGGACTCGGCGAGCCGCAGGTGAGGCGGCTGGTTTGTGCTGGAGTCGGAGCACAACAGGTTCACGGCACGCACCAAAAATCCGGTTCCCACTAAGGCCTTGTTTACATTGCCGGCGGTGGGGAGTCTGGAAGTGTTTGGCGGCTTTGCACGCTGGGAAATATCAGCCCGGTTCTTTTTACACTGTGTTGATATGGGCTCTGAGGAGAGCCGGTCTGCGCCTGAGAAACAAGCTCCTCTGGGCTCCAGAGTCTGGGCTGCACTGCAACAAGAATAAACACAACGACAGAGCCGACCCTCAGCGGCCCGAGAACCGACACGTCACCCAGCACACACTCACACAGCGGTAATACTATCTTTATCTGGCTTTTCCATTGTACTGTACGGAACCGTATACCAACACACACACACACACACACACACACAGAGCAGTCCATTTGTATTAAAAAAAGAGGGGTGGTGTTGGGTTGGAGTTATAACCACATTTAAATACTTATTTTTGGCGTGTAGCTAGCAAGGCTTTTCCCAAATGTCATTAAATTGCTCTGGAAAATGCCCTAAAACCCATTTCACAGGAGAAGAATGTTAATCTGACAGGCACGAGAAAAAAAATAAATAAAGAAAGCAGTGCATCTGCCCTGAAAATCCAGTCCAGACTATACAAGGTTTAAGAATCTGATTATTTTCCAATAACCACAGCAAAATGTTTTATTCCTCTCACACCACAGCAATTTGTTCCATTTCTCAGTCATTAAATATAACCCACTTTGTAGTTTTTATCTCTTTATAGTTACATTTAATGTTGTTATTTGTGCAAGAGCTATAAATAGTCATTCCCTCTCTGCTGAAGAAAAAAACATGCACTTTGTCGTTTTTCTGAAGCTGTGGGAAAATGAAAAAAAAGTTTCAGCTGGACGTCTGACACTGGAGACTCCTTCCATACGTCTTAAATAGACATCTAGTTCGAGAAAAACAAAACATATAAACAATTACACACCACTGAGTTTATGTGACACATTCGAGTCCCTGAGAACAATCTGTTGCTATGGAAACAAGAACGTATTACACCTAGCAGGTTAATATAAACCTGTGCTACTGAGAGAGCTGCTGTTTTAGGCAATTAATCAACACCTGACCACCAATCAGAGTCCAGAACTCAGGTAGATGCCAAAAAAAATTCTCTATTTTTTTAAAAAAGGAAAAAATGATAGCTAATAAATATACAGCTTTATTTAATTAAAGTTTTATCATTGTATTAATGACTGATTAATATAATAATTATTTTATTTGATCTTAATTCCCAGCTTAAATTAATTGTTTTATTAATTATGGGTGTTTCTTCAATAGTTGTACACAGTAGTTTAATACACAATTATTATTATTATGGTAATAAAGTAAATCTTAAGGATAGAATTAATTTATTGCTAATAAGTAGAATTTATATAATAATAATAATAATAATAATAATAATATTTATGACTTCTGACTTATATGTAATATATAATAAAATAATAGAAAATAAATATATAATATAATATATATATATTTTTTTCTAATTTAATAGGAAAGCACTTTGGAAGTTTTACTAATTCATTATTTTTTATTTATTTATTTTATAAGTAAGTCCTGACAGCATCTCTCAAATGAAACATTTCAACACAACACAAAAGCAAGCTCTGAGGTTGATTCTCCTTGTGAATTTGCAGTTCCTGGGTGTAGAAAACTTGGCTAAACTTCTCCCCAGATTGCGGGAAGCAGGAGGTGCCAGAAAACAAGGTGAAAGGTCATGGGATTATTGGAAATGGTGCAATTAGTGCTGCTTAAACTCTCAGTCTGCCACACGATGGGAGCTCCAGCAGACTGAAAGCGGCGATCTTCTAGCGCAGCAGCCTTGTTCCCTGTGACCTGCTGCTTAAATGTGTTTGTTCTGGGAGCCACCATTACCCTGGATATGATCCCACCATGTAGCTAATGGCTGAAATTCCCCCCGTGCACATGTTTTTTTTTTTTCCTTAAGAAATAATTGATTGCATGTGGACACGGCCAGTGTGCTTTCCTCTATTATGGGAGGTGATATCACGCGGTCAAGAGTGTTCCTCTGATACGGTGATTGCTTCCGCCAGCCGCGGCCGGGCGAGGAGGAGGAGGCGGAGGGCACGGAGTCAGTGCACCGAGTCAGTGCTGGAGATTTGTGATTCCAACTAGAACTTTCTGAGTGAGACCCAGACTGGAAATTTGGCTTCCGTTACACCTGAGAAGAGGTAATCAGAGGTAATCCGAGGTGCTCAGAAAGCTTTGCGTGGTCGACGTGATGAAACGGCGCCTTCGTCCTGAGCTGAAGAGGCCCTGTGTTCAATTTCGTCAGCATCTAAACAGTTACTTGAATACGAAGCCGCCATAACCCGCCCCCCACCCCCCAAAAGCCGCCGTCGTACACTTTCCTTAGGAAGAACGAGCCGTCCACATTAACTTAACTTTTCGTATTTTGACAAATTTGTGTTTCCAGGAAGCAGCTGAGGTCAGCTCGGCATCTGTTGCTACTTATGTCCAAGATGCAAGCGCTGCTTTGTGTGTGTTGCCATGGCGAACAAGACCTCGCAATCAGATCTGAAAGACAGCATCTTCAAAGGCAAAACATGACTGTGTACGTGTGTGTGTGTGTGTGTGTCTGTGTGTAATTCCTATGACCTTTCGGTTTGAGCCATGTACATACGGGACTGTCTTGCTGCGTTGCCAGAAATCATCCTTTATGCTCCATAATTAAATCTGAGTATCAGTCGGAATCAACACACCAAATATCTGACCAAATAAGGAGATCAGCGGCTTCAGTAAACTCGTATAAACCTTCATCTACCTCAAAGTGTTTTATTCCTCTTATAACACAACATTCTGAAACAACAATTACACATCGTTATTTATTAAAGAGAGACACATTATACTTTTTTATCCACTTATAGTTATATTAGTAAACTGTAATTTTCCCTTTGGTGTAAATTTCCCTTTGGGATGAATAAAGTATCTATCTATCTATCTATCTATCTATCTATCTATCTATCTATCTATCTATCTATCTATCTATCTATCCATCCATCCATCCATCCATCCATCCATCCATCCATCCATTAGTATGTGGAACACTGACAGAACAGCCAGCTCCTGTTCTCACTGATGTTTCAGCAGATTTTTCTCTCTTTTAAAGTCAATAAGTCAAAAAAAACACAGCTTGTCGTTTTACCAAGAAACTCTGACCGTTACTAAGCTCTGGTACTGGAGACTCCTTCCATGGAGAAAACTTCACCATATCAGAGGTTATTTCTGAGAACGAGCGCATTGATATCGTAAAACCTTGTGATATGCAGCTGCACGACTTTAATCAGCAGCTTCTGACCAATCAGAATCCAGGATCCGGCTCCGCCGTGGTCTACATCACAGCAGCGACTCTCATCCCGAATCACTTCACGTGGTTTATCAGGACAAACGTTCGGCCGGATCTTGATTTTGCATTGAAGCGTGGCGAGTCACTGTTAACTCATTGATACGCAGCCATCTGAAGGTACTTCTCTCAGATGTGACGATATAAAAAAGTCTAGGGAATAAGCAGTCTCCGCTCGACGTGTGCCATTCTGCCGGTCTCCATGTTTAACTCCAGCGACAGCGCTCCCCTCCCTGCTCTTTTATCTCAGCTCTTGAGCATGAGTACACATTTATGCACTTCCACTGAGGAAAGCCTTCTGGCCTCTGCCAACACTGTCACCGAGGGAGCTTCCCGGCCCAAGAGATCAGATTTGGCAGCTGAGCCCGTCTCGAGGACGCACATCTGCGCTCCCCTTCTTGGCCCGAGCTCCTCGCTGTATCCTGTTGACGGCTAATGAACCAATTAATCAATTTGACAGGCACGCGGTCGATTCCAAAGATTCCTCCTTTGAACTAGCGTTTGCTGATCAATAATTGGATCGGGACCAATGGCTATCGCTAACGCGTGGACCTGCATGAAAGAACCGTAGACGCTTTTTTCCAGGAGGCCAGAGTGCGGTGCATTAAAAGGACATTCTGCTTGCGGTGAGAGGACCACCCTAGCACCAAGTTCTCCCCCAAAACTTAACCAGATGTGTAATGAGGCCGGTAGTAGTAGTAATTATTTTCACCTGTCTCATGACAGGCTACATGTAAATGCTAATCTGTGCGGCCCTAACGTAGACCTCGGCTGTCCTAACAGAGACCCCGCGGACCTTCCCGACTCGCCTCTCATTTCCGTGTTGCTTATTGGCCCTGAGCTACACCTCCATTACAAGGCAGCCAAGTCCATGCTGTCACTCACACCACCTCTTTTTCCCCCCGTTCCTTTATTCTACATTACTTTTCCTTTGCATTTCTCTTGACATCAGGATTTGATTTCGCTCCCGCCTCGCCTCAGACACGCACATGCACAGACAGACACGCACACTCTCTGCTGCATTCAGCTGTTGTTTCGGATTAGAGCAATAACTGCTGTCAAATGAAATCATCCTTCTCACACGCCACCCACTGAGCCTGAGGAAAAGACAAGTGTGTGTCGGGGTGTTGAGTCAGTGAGACGGCGACGGGTCGATCCGGCGGCCTTTTTCCGAAGATTCCTGAAGATTCCCGAAGTTTCCCGAAAACCAGACGGAGCTCACGTATTCTCATTTCTTCCACGTCTTCTCTCGAATCTCAAGTCTCCTCTTGTACGTTGCCTTCTTTGGAGCGAGAGAGTGGAACCGAGACATTGGGCTCTCGACAGCTCGGGTTCGCTGCTGCTTCGTGCCAAAATTAAATGCGTTCTGAAATCTGCATGTTGTCTGCATGCTTCTCTACTTAATGCCTTCGAATCAATTACCAGAGAAAATAAATGATTCTTTTTATTTGACCTGGTTCAAGTGTCCACACATCTGAGGATCTGAGGAAGCAATAAATTACTTTTTAAAATCAGATCCAAACTGCAGCCCATTGAGTGGACGCCATTTCACCTCACACGGGTTCTAAAGCAGGAGGATACAAAAAGCTCTTTGATCATCTGCTTTTAATTCGAGAAACGCACACGAGGAAATGTTAAGCCTTCGTTTTCCGACAAAATTTTGCAACCAACAACACCTCAGCAGTGTTTAACGACTTTCTTACATAAAGGAACAGGTTCTTCATGGGTTCTTTACGTGTTCTGAGCTTCCAGGTGTGTGCAGTCCTGTGCCAGAGTACTTCTCTATCATGTTCTACCACATAGAACCCTTGAAGAACCCTCAGATATCCAGTGAAGCTTTAAGGATCTCTTGAAGAACTTACTTTGAACCACTTAAAGCTGAATAAAACTTTGCATGTAGTTTTGATAAGGATTAAACGGAACCCTTACGTGTTCTGATAAAACCTCATCCTTCACGCACTCAGACTCTAGGAAACATGGCTGCTGTTTATCTGAGTGAGTGTTCTCCACTCCAGTCCACTCTCTCCTGCTGCCCTCCTGCCCTCTCACAGAACCACCGGTCTCCTCCTCGCCGAGGTTTCCTGTGAGAGACAATGGAAGGGGCAGTGCGGGGACGATCCTGCCCTCTGACGGGGCAGATTTATTGCAAAGGAAACTGCAGTCGGTGTCAAAGTAAACAATGGAGGATCCACGGAGTGTCGGTCTTCCCGGGACAGATGCTCTCTCTTCCCCAGACCCCCTTTTCCGAGCACTGGGAAGTCCCTTCCTGAAGAAGCATAAAGTAAGGACAGGATCCTCTTAAGAGGTAGAGAGAGAAGTGTTATGGAAGGAGAGAGTGAAGCAGTGAAGTGGAACCTGATTGGTTCTGTGAAAGAACCTTCATTTCATTGGAGAATTATTCTGCATTGAAAACAAAACCCACAACCTTCTAATCAGTAAGTGATTAAACTATTATGTAGATGTTTGTACAGGTTTAAAATGGGGTTCTTGAGGAAACCTTGAGGGTTCTATTGACAATACTGCAACACAGTGTTCTCCTAGTGAGAAAGAGTTCCAAGTAAAAGCATTCTTTGGAAGCTAAGAACCCTTAATTATCCCTTAATGACCTTCACAAGAACCTTTTCTCAGAGCAGATATCATCATGTCCCCTCTTAGAACATGGTTCTTATGTTTAGTGTTTGTTTCGGGTTTAGACTCCACCCCTGACCTGTCAGTGATGTGTTCCCTTGTTCAGTTCTGTGTTCCACTATTGATTAGTTTTCCGTGTCGCAGAACCTTTTGAGAATTCTTATCATGTTCTCTCGTTAGTTCCAGTCCTCATTCTAAGGTTCTGTGTAATGTTGAACATCCTGCTTCTAACTTTAGCCTGTTTTCTCCATCTTAGTATTGTGGATTATCCCCTACTTTCATAAAAACAGACTGTTTCCCTTTCAGAAAAGGTTCTAAGTGCGATCGCTACAGGAAACTAGATCACTTAACCATCTAAAGAACCCATGAGGAATCCACTAATGAGAGTGTAACAGATACACTAGCAGTGGTTTGTCCCTCTGAAAGCTCTAGGTAGAACCCAATAACAGGGTGTTTCCCTTCTAAACAAAGTTCCAAATAAAACCTTCTTAGGAATCTGGGGTGTTTTGTCAATCAAAAAGCCTAAAGGAACCCTTTTTCTAAGAGTGTAGCTTATGCATTTTTAGAAATCAGGTTTAATCTAGAACCTTAATGGGTTATTTGATTGGTCCATCTGGGGAACCCTTAAGTGTTCTGTATAGAACTTCCATTAAACACAGTATTTTAACCTAAAACCACTTTTAACCTTGACTTTCCTCAAAGAAGGAGAAAACATTTTGTGTGTCCTTCTCTTAGAACCCTTGAGGGATTTATGTAGAACCCTAGCACAGGGTGGTTTCCTGCCAGAAATGTTTCAAATAGAACCTCTTTAAGAAGCTAGAACTCTTATGTTAAAGAATCCTTTATACTTAATCAGACCAGCTGTGTTCCATCTAGTCTATCATCATAGACTATCAGTTCCATCAGTCTATAGAATTAGACTGTGAAAGTCTCCAAATGTGAACAGCTCTAGAACCATGAAGGTTCTTCAGTTTCTCTGTCCCTTAAATCTACAGTGGAACAAATCCTACAGAGTATTCCTGATCACAAAAAGTTGTAACAAGCTACAAATCCATGACCATCCGAGCCACCCTGGAGCCCTGTTCTCTGGAGAAGTGGCCTGAAGGGTTCTCTGGGTTCTTTCTCTGAGGTGAAGCCTTAAAGATCACTATACAAAAAAATCGACCAGTCCTTCAGGAAGCTAAAATCCATTCTCACCAAATTGACCAGTGAAGAACCAGTTTTTCTGATGTCAGCACCAGGCTTCACAGATTTCTGAGGATATGTGAGATTCTTCATGTTCTCAGGTTTGTCATGTGATGAGGAGCATTAGATGGTTGGCCAAAAAATTAGCAACAGCTTGAGGAAATTTAATGAATTCCTACTATAAATATAAATAGACGTGACATGAACAACTGGGTAAAAGGTCAAGTAATACCTAAAAATTGTATTAATTTTTTTAGATTTAAGGAGTTTGGGATTTAAAACATGTACAAGTGTTATTACAGATATAGGAAAATCAAAACTTTATATTTAAAATCATTATATAATGATGTCTCCTCATGTCTTTGGGAGAATTGTAAAAGTAGGTGATCCTGAGACCTGGTATTAACAGATCTGAATTTTAAAGTGATTATAAAGGAGAAATAAGATGGTAAAATATCTCAAACTACCTTATAAACAAACAAATAAATAATAAACAAAATATAAACAAATAAACAAATGTGTAAATAAATGTTGTTTTTGTTCTTTCAGCTGCTTCCTGTTCGGGGTTGCCACAGTGGATCGTTTGGTCCGCATGTTTTTTGATTTGGCACGGGTTTAATGTTGAATGAATATATATATATATATAAATAAATGTTGTTTTTCTTGTTCTTTCAGCTCCTTCCTGTTCGGGGTCACCACAGTGGATCATGTTTTTTGATTTGGCACGGGTTTTATGTCAGATAAATAAACAAATAAATAAATAAATTAATTAATTAATACTATCTGGAATCTAACATCCAACAGTCAACATTTTCACATATTCATAAACATTTAAAGGTCTAGCATCACCATGATCCAGCGCAGGTAATAGAACCGTGGGGTTTGAGGTTTTGGTGGAATTTGAATGCAGCTTTCTGTGATTTGTGAGAAGGATGGAGGTTTGCAGTCATGCACATCCCAGAGATGGTGAGCGAGTCCAGCTATTCGTCCACTACTGCAACTGGACCTGTGCTTTAATCCTGAAGAGACCAGAGGAGGCGGTGAGACAGAGATGGAGGGTACGGCTGAGACAGTAGCGCTCTGCAGTGAAGATCGAAAGCAGATGACATCACCAGGATATATATATAACAGATTGATGATTCGCTGGAAAACAGACAGCTGTACTTGTGGAATCTGTATGGAAACAAACACAAACAGTGAAGAATGCGGCAGGCGGCGAGCGGGCGGAGAGAGGATGAGAGGTTTCACTGAGAGCCATGTGGAGCCGGATGGGTTCTGGTCCTAAGCCATGTGTTCCACCCAAACCTCCAAACCTGAACTATTGCAAAAACTGCCCCTAGTGTCAGAGAGAGGAACTGCAGCACACAAAAACAGGCGCTTTTTGGGCTCAGTGTGATAAAGTGGAGTTACTGGTTCTGATAACAGCCATGTTCTGAAGAGTTCTACTCTTACACCACAGCACGAGCACAATAGTTATTTTTTTTTATCCATTTATACATACTTAATGTTGTGTTTTTGTTCTCGCTTGACATTAACAATACTAAAGAAGTCTATATGCACATATTATACTATCTATTTTTGAGTAATTACGGTTCTGATTCTGAAAAATTCTGTTGTTGGGTTCTAGATACACAGAACCTGTATATGATCCCATATAGGGACTCCAAATATTCATTCTAGATTACACCTTTTTTTTGCTTTAAGAGTGTCTGTTTGATTTAAACACTGTATCTGTATATGTATGGATAGTTTAGGGTTCTAAGCGTTCTCTTCTTCCCACAAGGGACTTTAAAATCCATCAATGATTCCAGATTTGACATCACACACACACACACACACATTATTTTGTATATCTGCATTGAATAGTTTAGAGATCTTTCCTGACCTTCGAATTGCACGCGCGAGTACAAGTACACCTGTGGTATTATGTGAGGGTAAATTAATCACTGGGGGGAAAATAATACGCATGTCTAAAAATGATTCAGATGTGAAGTGTATAATTTTTCTGAAAGAGGAGAGAGAGAGAGAGAGAGAGAGAGAGAGAGAGAATAAAGTCCAGTGTTTGAAGCTACACGTTTCTCTTAAACGCTGATGTTATTAATATAAGTGTTAAATCGCAGTCGGGGAAATAAACCCGTTCTTGTGAGCACGTGAAGCTTTTATAAAACAAAAGAAAAGTGTTCCATTGGCGCGTCTCAGATCTCCAGATTGCACGGGACAAAGACGCCACAAGAGGCTCGCGACCGCTTTACTCAATTGGACATTTAATTTTTGTCCACATTATTCCTTTTGTGTTTGGAGGTAATTGTTGCTCTCCACAGAAACAAGCATCTAACGAGCGCGAGCTCACACAACTGCCAGGCAACCGGAGCCAGCCACCTCGCGCGGGGCAAAAAGGTGACATGGGCGCGTGAAATGATGCAGTTTCGTTAAGTTTTGCCTTTTTTCTCACCCCGCAGTGTGTTAACGGGCCATTCATGGCTTCAAAGGCTCTGTAAATACGGTGTTTAGCGTCGTTAACACCACGCCACGCGCCCCTGGCTCGTGCTGCTAATTGAAACTATTTCCACGTCGCTTTTTTTTTGCACGCGGCTACTTGCTTGCGTGTGTGTGTGTGTGTGTGTGTGTGTGCAGGGTGGGGGGTGATTGGCAGACTCGAGTGGCCGCGTGATGAAATGGCTCCGGTGTTAATGAATAGAGCGCTGATTGCAGGATCCCCGAGCCGCCGAAATTACCGCGCGCCGCCGCGCTGACGTGCAATTACCGGCGCCCGCTCATGCATATTCATCACTCCGATTTGCATATCGATCAGCAACTCCGCCGCTCGTGCCGAGGAGACTTTTTACAAAGTCTTTGTGGGAAGTCGAAGGTGTTCCTCCCGGGGTGCAGAAATGTCAGAATCGTGGAATTATTTTTACATTTCTTTTAAAGAATCGATGGACGACAACATCTGTAATCCACATAGCATCTGCATGTAGGCTAACATCTGTGCATAACATCTGTATATAACCTCTAATTCACTGTAGCAACCTAGATTCATTCAGTTCTTACCTTTCAAAAAAGGGATTCTTCTCCAAAATTACACCAGAAGAGTTCTAGATCCAAGCGTTCTATGTGTTATTTACAGTCCGCTCCAAAACAAGGCCACACCAGGAACTTCTCATCAGCAGTAAGGATCAGAAACCAGACTGGAATTCGTAACGCAGTACAGAGATGAGCCACAAAAGTTCTGAAACCAAGAACGACCTCCAGCAAAGTGATGGAATGACCAAAGTGTGGACAAAGCCAGGAACATTCACACTTACCTGTAAACCTAATGGTGGTGGTGGTGGTGTCAGGTGTGGCTTGGGCTTGACTCTCTGCTTCTGGATCAGACTTAATAATCATCAGTGATGATGGAGATCATGATGGTTAGCGTCAGAATGATATCAGACATCTAAAAAATGTCTGACAAAATACGGAGAAATGCATCCAGTCTGATCAGGAGGAACTTCATCATGGAGCTAGACGAGAGCCAAAACACACTGAATTTATCAGGGGGGAAAAGTGGCAGGTTTGATGATGAGGAGACTGAAGGAAGAAATCTCTTAAAACACAAAACTAGCTGTTCCAGAACCTTCACTCACATCAAAATGAGGTTCGAAGCTGATTAACACGTCTTCAGTGCATTCTAGGCTCAGAGAACCTTTCTAACATGGTTCTACTTCGATCTCTCTCTGATCGGGAAAGACTGCTGTGAAGTTCTACACAGAAACATTAAAGCTTTGACCACAAACGGACCCAAAAACCATGAAGGGTTCTACATTTTAACTGTTCTGTTCCATGTTCTAAGCTGAATGTTAATGTTAAGCACTTTTTAGTCCCTAAGAGTGTTTATTACTGTACACAGGTTCTACTTTAATAAGAACACACACTACTGTAGGGTTCTAGATAGAATTCTTAAACACTCTTCCAGGTCAAATAATAAAAACCAAAAACATCAGGGGTTCTAGATTTGACATTTTTTGGATATAATCTATAATTATGTTCTCTGTAT
Organism: Hemibagrus wyckioides; assembly: GCF_019097595.1. Taxonomy (NCBI): domain Eukaryota; kingdom Metazoa; phylum Chordata; class Actinopteri; order Siluriformes; family Bagridae; genus Hemibagrus; species Hemibagrus wyckioides. Next base: position 22,637,488 of record NC_080725.1, read on the forward strand.
GGTACTAAAAGTG